>NC_142018.1:2292500-2465000 GCF_049901735.1 Notechis scutatus | reverse complement strand
AGAACGGCTCAAGGCCACCTGTGGGTGACTTCATGCCTAAGGGGAGAACAAAACTCAAACTCTCCTGCTTTCTAGTCTGGTGCCTTTCACCACAGCACTAAACTGGCGGTAAATTTGTTTGGACCTATTGGCAAACTTTCTTGAACACCCTGATTAAGTATTGCTCATCTTATCTCATCTTACGCATGGTTTATAGTCTGGATATTTAACATGATATTTGCACAATAGCTGTAAATATTATTTGCATGATATTTGCATGACATTTCAAATTGATGGCCCTTAGCCATGGTGAAGTATGAATGAAATTGTTTCTGGCAGTTAGCATACAGAAACAATTAGTTTCTAGTTTATTATATGCAACTGCAATCAGTATATGTCAGCTTTTGCTATATAAGATAAGGAGGCTTTGGACAAGGATCAAATTATCATCATTATAATAAAAAGGCTCATCCAATGAAGCTGACTGGAAGGAGCTGTAGAACAAAAATTCTTTCTAAATTACAGAATCGACCTGTGGGGTTTGTTGTCACAAGTTGCTATATTGGCTACTTACTTTTCATGACTTTAAAGGGGAGTGGATTTTTTTAAAAAGAGGATGGATCTACCAAGGGAGCCCCTTTGATGTAGTGGTTAAGGCATCAGGCTAGAAACCAGGAAACTGAATTCTAGATCCACCCATGAAGCTGACTGGGTGATCCTGGTCCAGTTATTTTCTCTCAGCCCTAAGAAGGAGGCATTGCCAGTATCTAGGTGGGCCATGAATCATCATCATCATCATTTTATTGATATTGCTGTACCAGGAGATACCAGACTCAAACAAAAAGAACTGGATAAAATCACTTAGGATGCTGGCAGCAACCCGTATCAACCATTAGCACCAGTCACTGGTATTTGTGATAATTTTTAAATGTTCAGTTGACTGAATTTCATGTTTAATGAATAAAAGAGAAATAATAATAATAATAGAAGAAGAAGAAGAAGAAGAAGAAGAAGAAGAAGAAGAAGAAGAAGAAGAAGAAGAAGAAGAAGAAGAAGAAGAAGAAGAAGAAGAAGAAGAAGAAGAAGAAAACAAAAAAAGACCTACAAATAGAAATAGAACAACTATGCCAAAGACAAGCAAAGGTAGTACCAATAGTCATAGGCGCCTTGGGTGCAAGATAACTGGAGCATCACTTGAACACCACAGGCACTGACAAATTTGCCATCAGTCAATTGCAGACGGCAGTTTTACTTGGAACAGCTTCCATCCTGTGGCGATATCTGTAACACCATCAAACATCCAGATTTGTCTATCCCAGATCCTTGATAAGGATTCAGTTAGTAGACAAAAATGCCAAACCCAGTCTGAACACCTGGCTGACTATGCAAATAATAATAATAATAATAATAATAATAATAATAATAATAATAATAATAATAATAATAATAATAATAATATAAAATATATAAAATGTATAAAATATATAAAATATATAATAATATAATCGCTCAGACTGACTACAAACAACATCACAACACAGTAGCTCAGATGGTCCACTGGAACCTGTGTCACAACTACCATCTACCTGTAGCAAAGAACTGGTAGGATCATAAGCCTGAAAAAGTGGTCAAAAATGAGCATGCAAAACTACTGTGGGACTTCCGAATACAGACTGATAAAGTTTTGGAACACAACACCCCAGATATCACAATTGTGGAGAAGAGAAAAGTGTGGATCGTCGACATTGCCATACCTGGTGACAGCAGAATCGACGAGAAACAACTTGAAAAAAATCACCAGATATCAGGACTTGAGAATTGATCTGCAGAGACTCTGGCATAAACCCGTACAGGTGGTTCCATTGGTACTCGGCACACTGGGTGCTGTGCCTAAAGACCTAGGCAAGCACTTGAAAACAATTGGTGCTGACAAAATCACCCTTGGTCAGCTGCAGAAGGCCACCGCCGATACATCACACAGTTTTAAATGCTTGGGAAGTGTTCGACTAGTGATTTGTGATATGAAACCCAGCATAGTTATCTCGTTTGCTGTGTACACTGTTGTTTTTTGTGTATAATAATAATAGAAAGAACAATAACAACAACAAGATGGTGGCCTTGGTTTGATTGGTTGACTCCAGGAAGCCATAGGTTTATATCAGGGTATTAATAAATTGACAGTTTGATTTTCAGTCCCTTCCTAATTATTCCTATCATAGAATTGACTTGTTTTACAAAATTAACACACACTGGTGTTTAGAAAACTGAGAGTGTGCTGACAAGGAGGGAAAGTTAAATATATAGCAATTGTTGAAGTTCAGCCATGTGCTAACCATTAATAATAACAATCCTAATAAATAATCACCTAATAAAACTGATGTTCTATCATTCTGACATAGAACTCACTACCCCCATATTCATTTATATTAAAGCCAGTCAAATCTTTGGCAGAAAGGTTTTTTTTTTAGAATAATCTGCTACCAAAAATGAAACATCTGTTCTTTATTATCTCTCACTTGTCCTCTTTACAAAGTAATATTTCTCCACAGTGCACATTATCAGCATTTCTTGAGCCAGTCATGTTTTCGATAAGTGACATCTTTACAATAATTGCAATAATGGTTCCCTAATTAATTCACCCTGCCAGACTGATGCATGACAGAAGAACAATAGGGAGTACTTGTGTGTGAAATTTCACACAAATTTGGAAGCAGCAAGCTGACAAAATCATTAAGGCCCCTGGGCTGGCTGGACCTGAGACAACACACAACCAATGTTTGTGTTGGCTGCTGGAGTTCCATGCCAAGGGTGTTTTGTTGGTCCTGTTATTTAGGAACGGTCTTATTCTTATGCTAAAGCAAACAAGCAATGATTGTGATATTTGCATTGGAGAAGTTACATTAACCATATTTTATATGCCACTGACTGATCCAAGCAACTGTTATATTGCCTAAATTAGTCCTGTAGCTAGTCAAATGGGTTTACTTGCCTACTAGCTGGTCACATTTGATGATTACATTTCAAAACACACACCTATGCTTACATGTAAGAACACTGTACAAAAGGCTGCTGTTGTTGGGCACTAAATATATTCATTTAACAGACTAACAGAATAACAGAGTTGGAAGGGACCTTTGAGGTCTTCTAGTCCAATCCCCTGCTCAGGCAGAAAACCCTATACCATACCAGACAAATGGTTGTCCAATCTCATCTTAAAAACAATCATTGTTGGAGCACCCACAAAGTCATTCGACTGATAGTTCTAACTGTCAGAAAATTTCTCCTTTGTTCCAGGTTGCTTCTCTCCTTGATTTAGTTTGCATCCATTGCTTCTTGTCTTGCCTTCAGGTACTTTGGAGAATAGCCTGACTCTCTCTTCTTTGTGACAGCCCTCCAAATACTGGAACACTGCTCTCATGTCTCCCCTAGTCCTTCTTTCCACTAGACAAGACATACTCAATTCCTGCAACCATTTTTCATATGTTTCAGCCTCCAGCCCCCTAATCATCTTTGTTGGTCTTCTTTGCACTCTTTCTAGAGTTTCAGCATATATTTTTCTGTTGTGGCAACCAAATCTGGATGTAATATTTCTGTATTAACACTTCACATGATCTGGATTCTATCCCTCTGTTAATGCAGCCTATGATTGTGTTGGCTTTTTTGGCTGCTGCAGCACACTGCTGGCTCATATTTAAGTGCCAGCAGTGTACTGCAACTGCCAATTTCATCAATGTAGCAATTGATGAGTTGCTTTACACAACCATCTCTCTTTCTCTCTGTGTCTCTTTTCCCACATGTAAGTGCAAGCACACAAACTGACATATTTTTTTGCATTTCTTGATTTCTTTGTCGGTGGTTAACCGCTTCTTTTTGCTTGCTTTATTGGCACCTGAGGTGTCTGCAAAAGAAGTTAAAGTGGCCCCCGGACCCTTAGAATTGAAACCTAGGGCTCTTTTTAACTGCGTTTGGAGGGCTTCAATCACTATATGTGAGTTCCATTTTGATGTTTATTAACACCCCAAGCAGATGCCCTGGTTCTACTCACACAGATGCCTGGTACAAAACCGAAACAGAGAAACCAGACTGATTCATCATCTCATCTCTTGGTAAAAAAAGAATATCTCTTTAAATAGCCCTTGAATAAGAAGAGAAAGTTGGTGGCATCCTCAGCACAGGATCCTGCTGTTCCAGCCCTTGGAAGGGATGCCACGGTCAAGGCAGAGTGGAAGTGACTGACTTCAATCTCACTGCACAATCCTCTCACCAGCACTCTGAAGCCCTCACAGCTCCTGGTGCTTCCATGAAAACATAAGGAAAGCCTCAGGCGGGAACTCATAAAGCATAGACTCATGGGGCTGGAAAGAACCTCCGAGAGCTTCTAGTCCAGCCCCCTGCTCAAAGCAGAAGACCTTATACCATCTCGGTCAATGGTTGTCCAGTCTATTTTTGAAATTTTCCAGCGATGGAGCACTCACAACTCCAGGAGGCAAGCTATTCCATTGATTAATTGTTTTCACTATCAGAAAATTTCTCCTTACTTCTAGGTTGGATCTCTCTTTAATGATCTTCCACCCATTACATCTTCTCCTGCCCTTTAGTTCTTTGGAGAGTAAGTCCCTTTTCTCTGTAATACCCCTTCCAGTATTGGAAGACAGTTATCACGTTCCCCCTTAATCCTTTCTAAGATCTTTCCAGAAGTGGTTCTACTGTCTCTACTGAAAGGAATTCTGCCTTTGAGGAGTAGTTGGAGATTTCCTTTTGCAGAAACCGTCCATACAATCTGTCTATATGCACATTTGGTGGAAAATTCTGAAAGGTCCAGAATGGACTTGCTGATGTGAGGAACTTTCTGCTTCCAACTCACACTATTTCTGCTATTCCCATCACAGATGGTCCTTCAAATGCCCCTTTTTCCTGTGATAGCATCATAGGCTATCAACAGGATGCTATTTTTGCAGTGATCTGACAGTTCTCAATTTTGTTGATGATCCAGCCTGGCGCTAGAATAGTAATGGTAGGAGTGGCAATTGTGGTAGAAACAGTGATAGAAGTTATGTTCTTATAGTACCAACCATAAGAGCATCAACCTTGAATATTAGTTCTCAGTCCATAGGCCAACTCAATATGCGGCCCTTCTGCTTCACACTTTGTCTGTCCTTGCACCCAAGAAGAAATGGAAGAAGCTAGAGACTTACCGAGGACAACAAATTGGATGGTGAGATTTTTATAGAGGCCATGCTTCGGGCTCCTCAAATGCAGTGTAAAGTTCCCAGCATGCTTCGGTCTCACATCCCTGATGATTATCCTGTACCTCTCCGAATCTAAGTCATAGCAGTCATTGCCTTTGATCAGTTGGCCATCTTTGTACCTTTTGGTCCAGAAAAAATGGGAATGAAAAACAGCTGAGACAAAGGGATAGAGGGCATCACATTTCAGAGCAAATTTAATTTTTAAATTTTAATTTAGAGTTAGATATTCTGGATGTTCAGGCCAGTTCAGGCCTCTCTGCCCAAGTGGAATGTTCCCCACTCATCCATCAATTGGATTGGCTCCACAGTATAATTTTCAGTACAGGTAGTCCTTGACGTACAATGATTTGTTTAGTGACGGTACAAAGTTACAACAGCATTGAAAAAGTGACTTATGACCATTTTTCACATTTATGACCTTTGCCACTTCCTCGTGGTCACATGATCAAAATTTGGATGCTTGGCAACTGATTCACATTTATGACAGTTGCAATGAATTAAGAGTTAAACTACCGTGTTATTTGCAATGCAGGGATGGATAGGGAAGAGAAACCGATCAACGTTACAGCTTAAGCCATTTTTCTTTCTGCTCCTGTTGGCAGGGATTGAAAACTGTGCTGGCCATTTAGGGGAAAGGAGGTTTTTAAAAGCTGCTTTTCCATCCTTGGAGTTAGAGAGTTGGAGAGGGGAGGCAATGATTAGTGTCAGTTGCAGGATTTGGAAGACATTCCCATTTTGTGGGTCTGACGCAGGCATGGGAGAGCCACGGAATGTCTTCCTGAAAATCCTACGCCTGGTTCCTCGGTCACTTTCTCTGTTGGTTCTATCAAATTCAGAACTCTGTTCTTAGGGAGATAAGGCCTGGAGTTTGGATATAGAAAAGCAGAGTTGGAAGGGACCTTGGAGGTCTTCTAGTCCAATCCCCTGCTCAAGTAGGAAACCCTATACCATTTTAGACAAGTGGCTATCCAGTCTTTTCTTAAGAGCCTCCAGTGATGGAGGCACCCATGATTTTTGGAGACAAGCTGTTCCACTGGTTAATTGTTCTCACTGTCAAAAATTCCTCCTTAGTTCTAGGTGGCTTCTCTCCTTGATTAGTTTATTTTCATTATTTCTTGTCTTGCCTTCTGGTACGTTGGAAGAAAACCCTCTTCTTTGTGGCAGCGATGGTATCATGTCTCCCCTTTCCACTAGACTAGACATACCCAATTCCTGCAATCATTCTTCATATGTTTTAGCCTCCAGTCCCCTAATCATCTTTGTTGCTCTTCTCTGCACTCTTTCTAGAGTCTCTACGTTTTTCTTATAATATGGTGGCTGAAACTGGATGCAATATTCCAAGTGTGAAGGCATTGCAAATGGTGTCTTTGCAGTCTATGCTTATCACCACAATTGGAAACAGGATTTTCTTTGTTAAGCAAGGCGGTTTTTAAGAGACTCACGCGGTCATTAAGCAAATCTGGCTTCCCCCAATGACTTTCCTTGACTTTGCTGGAGGTCGACAAATGACCCTGGATTGCTGCAAACATTGTAAACACATGCCAGTTGACAAAAGCCAACATTTTGATCACATGACTGTGGGGATGCTGTGATGGTCATAAGTGTGAGAATTCGCCATAAGCCAATTTCTTCACTACCATTGTAACTTTGAACCATCATTATTGAACAATTGTAAGTTGAGGACAACCTATACATAAAATGGCTAACAGATTGAATGAAAAGCTACAGTTGTAAAAAGTGACTATAGAAGATGAGTTCCTGGAAACTGTTTTCTAAGTAGCGAAGAGTTCGCGCAGAAATAGCTCAGTCTGCCAAACCGATTTCTTCCAGGCTGTGGCCCTGCACATTTCATGTGATGGAAAAGAAACTGCTTTTAAAATGTTTTGCAAAGGAGAAGAACATTTTGTGAAATGGCTGAGATGAGTCATTGGCTACTTGCGCTGAACATAGTGCTAAGCGATCTAAGACAAAAGAGGTTGCATGCATATCCTGTCTTGTACTGATTTATAACCTGCAGGTTTATTGATTTATTTGTATCCCACCTTTCCCTGTTCCATTCCAAGGAAAATCCTCCAGAAGAACCATCTTAAGTCAGGAAGCAAATACAGCCAGAGAGAAAGGACTGTAAAAGAATAGCACGGAAACAGAAGGAAAGCAACAAATAACCTCATGAACTTGATCCTCATGAAACAACAAAGTAAACTCAAGAACAAACAAATCCTCTGGCATCCCAAATGAGTTAAGAGAAAGAAAAGCTTGTCTTGTCTTGGCAAATAGATAGATTTCGATATGAAGATACACAAGGAGAGGCCTTATTGAATGCCATGGGTTATTGTTAAGTGTTGGGCTTGGACCAAGAAAATCCAGATTGAAACCTTTATTCAATTATTAGCCCTCCCAGGGCAACTCTCCTCATAGATCAAATTATTTATTTATTTTATTTTAATTTATTTATTTTGTCAAGTGATTATAAGACAACAGGTATATGTATAAACATAGTTATGAATACATGAAATAGATACATATAAGAAAAATAAAAGAAACAATAGGACAGGGACGGTAGGCACGTTGGTGCGCTTATGCACGCCCCCTACAGACCTCTTAGGAAAGGGGTGAGGTCAATAGTAGACAGTCTAAGGTTAAAGTTTTTGGGGTTTGGGGAAGAAACCACAGAGTCAGGTAGAATATTCCAGACATTGACCACTCTGCTGCTGAAGTTGTATTTCCTGCAATCAAGTTTGGTGTGGTTAACCTTGAGTTTGTATCTATTGTTTGCTCTTGTATTGTTATGATCGAAGCTGAAGTATTCATTTGCAGGTAGGACATTGCAATGTATGATTTTATATACTATACTTAGATCGGACTGAAGGCGGCGTAGTTCTTGGTTTTCTAGGTCTAGAATTTCAAGTCTGGTGGCATAAGGTATTCTGCAATGAGTAGAGGAGTGGAGAACTCTTCTTGTGAAATATTTCTGGACTTTCTCAGCTGTGTTAATATCAGATACGTAATACGGGTTCCAGACTGATGAGCTGTATTCAAGTATTGGTCTAGCAAATGTTTTGTATGCTCTAGTTAGTAGTGTGATATTACCAGAGAAAAAGCTACATAGGATTAGGTTAACATCTCTTAATGCTTTTTTGGCTATGTAGTTACAATAGGCTCTAGCACTAATTAGAGGAAATTATGTACAAATGATGAAAAAAGAAAGAAAGAAGGAAATAAAGAAAGAAAGGAAGGAAGGAAGGAAGGAAGGAAGAGAGAGAAGGAAAAGGAGAAGAAGAAGAGGAGGAGGAGGAGGAGGGAAAGGGAAAGAAGGAGGAGGAGGAGAAGAGGAGGAGAAGAAGAAGAGGAAGGAGGAGGGGGAGGGGAAGGAAGAAGAGGAGGTGAAGAAGAAGAAGAAGAAGAAGAAGAAGAAGAAGAAGAAGAAGAAGAAGAAGAAGAAGAAGAAGAAGAAGAAGAAGAAGAACAACAACAACAACAACAACAACAACAACAACAACAACAATAAAACAAGGAGGAGGAGGAGGAGGAGGAGGAGGAGGAGGAGGAGGAGGAGGAGGAGGAGTCCTTACCAAGCCACATCTGGAGGAGGGAAAGCATCAACCTTCCAAGCCAGCTTCTGTACTTTTTGTCCTGCATGGGCCTCATAATACAGTTGTTGCCTCTTTTTGACAAAATTAATGAAAGCTTGTTCTTCAATAAATGAGAAAAAGAATAGAGTTAATTCCTTTTCAAAACCATCAGATTTTTTTTTTTTTTTGCTGGACATCAAAATAACACATGTAAAAGAACAAATCAGAAAAGAAGACAACCAGGCAGATGTGAAATGGGAAAAACAAGAAACTGACTGGCCATGGTTACAGATTTAAAGCATGTGGTATTTATTTTGCATATGTGCAGTGAAATTTTATTAATTTGAGTCTGAGGTATGGTTTGATCTGAAGACAATTGTGAAGAAGATCCAATGTATGAAAGCAACAGGGACATTTTGGAAACATCCATTCTAAAGTGAAGGCAATAATAATATACAGGCACTATCTTTTCTGGACAGTATTTCTTTTAACCCTTGAATTAATGGGTTTTTTCATAGCACACAATCCATTTTTTCCTGACCCACAATTGGGTAATTATTAAAATATATCAGCAACACACAGCAGCAGATGGTCCATGACCAGGAAGTGTGATTTCTGTTTGACTTCAGCTGTGAACATGATATTTTTCAAAATGACAAGACATTATGAAACATTTCTGGAATTTCTTGAAGATATTACAAGAATGAAAAGGTCTATCATTCCTTGGGTGATCTGGTACTCGTAGTCCTCAACTTACGACAGTTCATTTGGAGACTGTTCAAAGTTACAACAGCCCTGAAAAAAGGGACTAATGATCATTGTTCATATTTATGACCGCTGCAGCAATGCCATGGTCATGAGATCAAAATTCAGACCCTTGGCCACTGATTCATATTAACAACCATGTTGCTAACTTAACAACTGCAATGCTTCATTTAACAACTGTAGTAAGAAAGGTCATAAAAGGAGGCAAAACTCACTTAACAAATGTCTCAATTAGCAACAGAAATTTTGTACTCAATTGCGGTCGTAAGTCAAGGACCACCTGTACTTTCAAGTCATACATAGGTGTAACTTTGGAATATTGTGTGATATTTTCCCTGGATGGACCCCCTGACTAGATTAGGGTCTAAAACTGACGATACCATGATGAATGGCGACGCTAAACCACAGAGAAAGTGATATAAGCCAGAGTTTCTCCACCTTGGTAACTTTAAGGTGTATGGACTTCAACTCCCAGAATTCCCCAGGCAGCTCTGTTGGTTGAGGAATTCTGGGAGTTGCAGTCCATACACCTTAAAGTTGCCCAGGTTGAGAAACACTTATATCAGCAATTAAGAAGTTGATGGAACAGAGGACACCACTTATTTTTATCCATCAACGTTGACAATATTTGTTAAAAAATAATAATAAACACCTCTCAACATCAAGCAAACAACTTCAGGGTAAGTTAACTGAGTTGAGGAAGTTGGAAATGCTGAATCTGCTGCCTCTGGTGAAGAATGAGTATTTTAAGTCATCACTGAGTTGAAAGGATTGGGAAGGGAGCTATGTTGGTTTTGCCAGGGTCTTATCAGCAAGGAAGGGTCTCCTAAAACAGTGGTACCAGCAGCCTATCAATATACCAGCTTGCAGAAAAATGGCATGTTCTGACTGCATCTCTTTTGACATCTTGGTTTTCCCATTTTTGTGGTCATTCTTACTGAATATTGTGACCGTAGTATTGACTTCTATGCCTCCTTTGCCCATATTGAACACTTTGCAGATGTAATGCCCTTTGTCTTCCATTGTGACATTCGTGATAGTCACATTGCTAGAGCTTTCATAGAAATCCTGGTCAAACGTCTTTCCTGTCCTTAGTTCCTAGAAAAGAACAAGAGAGAGGCATAGAAAAATGTCCACCAAACTCAGTTTAAAAGGATCTCAAAAACAAAGCTATAAAGGGGAGTATCATGGTATCTTTTGCTACATGTGTGCATGGTAGGATTGATGGGAGTAGACTTCAAGAGCTGCGGTGGTGTAGTGGTTATATTGCAGTATTGAAGACTAACTGTGCCCACTGCCAGCAGTTCGATCCTGACCAGCTCAAGGTTAACTCAGCCTTCCATCCTTCTGAGGTTAGTAAAATGAAGACCTAGTTTGCTGAAGGCAATGCTGACTCTGTAAACAGTAATGAAGCGGTATATAAGTGCTAGTGCTAGTGCTAGCTAAGAGTTTTAGAAAGTGACTAGGGATTTCCTTCTTTCTGTTTTAAGGTTTAAAAGACTGTACTGTACCACCAGGTATTTCAAGGAGTAATTTCCTTGTCTGGTTTCAAAAAGAGATCCAATCCTTTAAAGTGTTTTTCTATCTTTTAAACATATTTATGTAGGGGTTATTAATCATTCTTTCCATGCTTATTTATATGGACCCAAGAATTTTCAATAGACCTGCCCTGATGTTGAAGTAGTCCTCAACTTACAACAGTTCATTTAGTGACCATTTGAAGTTATAATGAAGTTACAATGGCACTGAAAAAAGTGACATGATCGTTTTTCACAATGGTTATTTTTGACCATTGCAGCATCCCCATGGCCACGTGATCAAAATTCAGAAAACTTGGCAATTGGTTCATATTTATGATGGTTGCATCTCCTGGGGTCATGTGATCACCTTTTGCAACCTTCTTACAATAAAACTCAATGAAGAAGCTGGATTCACTTAACAACTGTGTTGCTAACTTAATAACTGCAGTGATTCACTTAACAACTCTGGCAAGGGTGGTCATAAACCCTTGGACAACAAAGGGGTAAAACTCACTTCAAAAATGTCACAAATCTGGTGCTCAGTCGTGCTCATAATTCAAGGGCTACCTATAGTGAAAGCCCCTTGGTCAACAAAGGACAGTTGAATAGTTATTTAAGAAAGCTAACCAACGTTCAGCAGATTCATTTTGGGAGAACCAAGGAAACAGATCTTCAGAAAAGAGAAAACACACTTGGAGCAGGCCAAGGTCTTCCGTCAACTAAGAGACTCACCCTGTCTCCTGGAAATTTCCAGTGAAATTGTAACCGTCCATTCCAGTACATCTGCCCTTTACATTCCAAACGAAGGGTTTCTCCAACCAAGAGTTTTTGGGGAGTTGCTTTCAGAACCACGTTCCAAATCCGCATCTCTAAAAGAAATAAGAAAGTCAGTGATCAAGCATCTCCTCCAGCAACATCGAGTATCACATACAGAATCAACATATTTGATGGCCCTTCAGTCGTATCTTTTAATGGAGAGCATCTAACTTTGAGGAGTGTTTATGGAGGCAAACGCATTTGATTTCCATAACTGGAATCAGGCTTAGTGCAGAATATATAGATAGTCCTCGACTTACAACAGTTTGTTTAGTGATCATTTGAAGTTACAATGGCATTGAAGTGACTTATGACCATTTTTCATACTTATAACCATTGCAGCCTCCCCATGGTCAGGTGATTTACATTCAGATGCTTGACAACTGTTTCATATTTATGACAGTTGCAATGCCCTGGGGTCCCTTTTGTGACTTTTTAACAAGCAAACTCAATGGGGGTGGGGGTTGGGTGGGATTCACTTAATAAATGCGACAAGGAAAAAAATGGGGGCAAAACTCGCTTAATAAATGTCTTACCTAGCACCATCAATTTTGGGCTCAATTGTGGTCATAAGTCGAGGACTACTGGTAGTCCAGCTATGGGAAATTATGTCCAAAGAGGACATTTTCAGCACCTGGAGCAAAACCAGTCATCCACTCACCCACTTTTGAAGTCAAGTAACTTGTCTCATATTGGGCCTCGTTGACTGTAGCAACACATTTGATCACTCTATTAAAGAACTCAGTGCAGGGTGAAGTGATTGTGAATCCTTTCTTTGGGTCCCATTCCTTCCTCTCATAGGTGAGAGGATAGGGAGATTGATGCTAAAGAAGAAAAAGCAAATATAAAGATAGTACTTTTTGTCTGAGATAAAACTACTGTCAAGACTTTCACCTACATTCAGCTTTGCTCACAATTTGACAAAGAATAGGCATATGGTGGTTGGAATGCAAGGGTGATGGGAATGGCATCCAAGCATCCTCGGTTCCCATGAGACATTGCTCTCCCCTCAAGGATACCCCGAGCAGATATCCCAGTGTGACCATCTGGTTCCCATAACAAAATGAACAGAAAGAACAGAACAGAACAGAACAGAATAGAATAGAATAGAATTCTTTATTGGTCAAGTGTGATTGGACCCACAAGGAATTTGTCTTGGTGCAAATGCTCCCAGTGTACATAAAAGAAAAGAGACATTTGTCAAGAGTCAAGAATCATCAGGTACAACACTTAATAATAATAGTCATAGGGTACAATAAGCAATCAAATCGATTTGGTGGATGTAATGGACTTTGGGTGGTCTGTGGGGAAAGGAGGAATGAATTATGCATGCTTTTCTGCGGGTAGCTCCAAGTAAGTGCTAACTCATGAATGAAGGCAAATATATGTCTCCCTATTGTCTACTATTGACCTCACCCCTTTCCTAAGAGGTCTGTAGGGGGCGTGCATAAGCGCACCAACGTGCCTACTGTCCCTGTCCTATTGTTTCTTTTATTTTTCTGATATGTATCCACGTATTCATAACTATGTTTATACTTATACCTATTATCTTGTAAGCAATTGACAAATCAAATCAAATAAATAAAATAAAATATGTGTCCCAGGATAATGTTTCAGGATCCAATTTGGCTCGGTCACCAGGACCAGAGGTTTATTCTTCCAAGCTTTTGGACTCATGATGGAGCCCATCCTCATGGAACTTCTCTTTACCAGAATGTCTTCATGAGCTCCAGCATGAATCCAAAAGTTTGGAAGAGTAAACCTCTAGTCCTAATGACCAACCCAGATTGGATCCTACAAGGGTTAGCCATTAGTTGAGAATATTCCTGTACATAGGCATGAGTAGCAATAAATGAGTTTAACTCGACCTTCACATGTGGACCTGGTCCTTTGTGCTTGATACGAGTTCAGTTCTGTTCAGACCCATCTCTTGTCTCTATTTCTTCACTTAAGGAGCAATGAATCACTCATTGTAATTCTCCAATTCAATCACTGTCATCTTCAAATACAACCTCAGAGATTCTGCCTGAGATTCTGGATTAACTCTAGATTGCTGCCAATCAAGTCAAGAACACTGAATTATACTGATTAATGGATCGTATCAGTGGTGGGATTCATTTTTTTGGGTGTGGCTTGGTGGGTGTGGCAGAGGAAGGATACTGAAAAATCTCCAGTCAGAGGTGGCATTTGCCAGTTTTATTTTATTTTATTTATTTATTTTTATTTGTCAATTGCTTACAAAATAATAGGTACAAGTAAAAACATAGTTATGAATACATGGATACATATAAGAAAAATTTAAAAAAATATAAAAGAACTATTCAAAATTTCCGCTACCAGTTCTCCAGAACTGGTCAGAACCTGCTGAATGCCACCTCTGGATCGAATCAGTTGCTCTGTCCAATACACCATAACCATAAACTAACCCAGTGCTTCTCAGCCTTGGCCAGTTTAAGATGGGTGGACTTCAACTGCTAGAATTCCCCAGCCCTACATGTTGCACAAAGCCAACCACATGGCTAGTTTCTGGATCAATATACCCTAACACCTAGAAATTGGGAAGTTAAGTGAGTCATAATTTTCTTAACATGGTTAAGTGCAGTGTTCAGTTATACAGTTATCATAAGCTAGCTTTCTATGATCTGAATTTATATTACTTTATTTTGGGCATCATGTGTTATTTCAAGAGAGAGTTTTAAAGGTATATGTAGTGTAGCTAAGTAAAAAAATAAATTTAAGCAGCCAAGCAATAGTATGATAGTTTTTTTAACAGCAAAAAAGGACAAGAGAAAGAACTTCTGGGTGGGACCTGCATGCTAGATGTCTGAACTATCTTCATCATCCTTATTGATTCTGGTTGGTGGTATGATGAACAGACATTAGTCAGTCTTCAAGTTAATCATGAGAACCTAGCCCCTCTGGTTTGTAAACCATGATTTTTACCTTAGTGCAGGATTCTCCAAACTTCGCAATTTAAGACTTGTAGAGTTCAGCTCCCAGAATTCTGGAAGTTGAAGTCCACAAGTCTTAAAGTTGCCACGTTTGGAAGGCTCTGGCTTTGTGTAACAACTGTTATTTCCTTTTCCAGGATGACCATCTGCCATGAACTACAGCTTGCATGTGTATCTGGACCTTGTACAAGCTTCCCAAGTGCATCTTGCAAAATCTTGCCTACTGTAGAGCGACAAGCATTCTATGTTCCTGGAACAAAAAGCCGAGGTCCTCCTCAACTGTAAGGGCTATCATCGGTCAGTTTCCTGTCCCAGCTGATTTGGGCTGGAACAACAAGGATATCTGGAATCCTGCTATGTCCCTCTGTAGTTTGGTGTGCTTCACTTTCTCACTTCCAGGGTCTTCCTCCATCCTGACTTATCCTTCATGCCCTATTATGAACTTTGTCTCGCGTACCTACAAGGTCCAATCACTGCTACCCCAAAACTATGGATGTCATCATCACTGGCCACTGAGACCTGTTCTTCCAACTTGTGTCCTTATAATCCCCTGGAAAAGATGACATGGGACAGCGCTTCATGTTAAGCCAAGCTATTCATTCTTCTATGTTGGCTGCAGCTTGAAGAGGACTTTGGATTAAAAGTCGGGGCCTTGAAGCTGCAGAAGAACAACTGAGCAAGCAGTGTAGTCACAAAAGTTTAATTTTTAGTCTTACAAATCTTTTCTCTTCTGGACCATACAATAGTACTATATTTCAAGGGAATAAGGGCGGAACTCCTATTTCTTTCTCTTGTAGGGGGTGGGGATAAGGTGGTGGTCTCTTGCCTTTTATGCAAGTTGACATAGAAACCCATTTGTCTTCTGGGTATTTCTATCTATAGGTGAGGAAAGGAAACTGTTTAGAAGCAACAGTGTGTCTTTCTTGGTTATTGGAGCTCGACTCTTCTCTCTCTCTCTCTCTCTCTCTCTCTCTCTCTCTCCCTTGCTCCCTCCCTCTCTCTCCCTCCCTCCTCTATTTCTCGTCTGTCTCTTTCTCTCTCACCAGCCAGCTATCTAGTTATGTAGTATTTATTTCTCTATCACTAATATTTGTCTGTCTTTCTCTCTGTCTCTCTCCCCTTCATATTTTTCTTTTGCTATAAAAATATTTTTCCTGCTTTTAGATGGTAATTTCATTGTAAAATGCAAAGAAGAGAAAATTTAATTGGCCTCATCTTCATTTTAGGATGAAGGTTATTCCTAGTTTGCAGTCAAAATGAAGATTTAGTGGATCATGCTAAAAATGATTAGTTAAGGTATCCCAAAGTGGCTGGAGTTGGCAGCATTAAACCGGAACACATTTTTGAAAAGGAAAAAAATCCTATAATCTCATGACTGAAGGAGCCCTTTCTATATGCAACCCATGTAGAAATTGGGGAAGGGCTTTGATATTGTGAGCCTCCTTGATTTTTTTGACTCTCTCCCCATGGATGACCCTGCTCCAATAGATCCCTTCCCTATATTAATAGCATTTTTGGCAAAGTGTCATGGCAGTTTAGGGCAAACTTGAGTGATTCCGAGCAGTCTTAATTTCCTTTCTGAGGTTTTCTCAGCCCCCCTGGGGAGGAGGAACAGCCTACATGGTTTTGTTCTACATTAATTTTAGATACATATTATGTATGTATTGTGTGTCTATTCAAAAGCCTGAATTTCAAGCCCAGCTCTAGCATTAATCAGAATCAGCTGACATAAAGAATGAGCTGCTTTCTAGCATTACCAACCCATCCAATTTCCCATAAATATCTAAGGAGGATAGAGTGCAGTCATTTTAAAGTATAATGGAAACATCAGAATTGTAATTTACAAGGGGCAAACTATGTTGTTTCAGAAATTGTGAAACTGAATGGTGCTGAATATTAAAACTCTGCATTTGAGGATCTCCTGATGATCAGATTTAAAATATATATGTACAGAAATATTGCATATATATATATATGGATAGACATACACCCCCATATTTCACATATTAAATGAAATTGCTTGTGCAATATTCAAAAGTTGTTATGAAAGGAGAAAAGGAGCCGCAGCTGATTTTACCCCAACCTTCAAAAGACCCTGGTGCTATTTTTCCTCCTTCTCTTTCCTGCCGTTTTATCTGTGAGTAGTTATTAAATTTGGAGGAGGATGTTCTAAATTTGTCAAACCGTCAGGCTCCTTCCTTCCCTACCCCCACTTCAGTTTCCTGTGAGTAAAGGAAGCCGCCAACCCGGCTCCACACGTAGTATTTCCAGACAAGGCCAAAATAACAAGCCAGCTTTCCTTAAATGGGAACAGAAAGATGGGCGCCCAAGGTAAACACACCTCTACCGAAAGCCTTATCCGCTTTTCTGGAGATGTCTCTCAAGCCAGCAGAAGAGACCCCTTCCTTTTGGCATCTGAATGTCAGCCCCCACCCCACCCCTTCTGTCTCTTTCAAAGGAGGAAGAACAGTCTTTGGCCCAGACGTCCCAGCAGCCTAAAATGGAAATATCTACCCATCCTTCTGAAGGTCTAGGACAAGGTCCCAGTTCAAGACTGAGCAACAAATGAAAAAGGTTTGACTCGGTTCCAAAGATGGGGAAGATCAGAAACCAGGCTTCTGAACTCCTTGCCCTTTCCTCAAGGAGATGTTATCTTCAGGTTTCAGAGTGGCTGCTAAGCTGGTATTAATTCTCCATTTATTTTGACAAAAGTCAATAGAGATGTTAAGCCAACACTTTCAGGAAGCCAAAGCTCTTGCTACACCAGCCAAGAAGGGGAGAGAAGAAAAAAGTCAAGAATGGGTTTAATTTCAAGATTATGAAAATGTGTGTACTTCTGTGTGTGTGTGTGTTTTGAACTGAGTACTTTGTGAAGGAAAATTGCTCTCTTTGTAAGAAAGTACTGTTTCATTAAAATTAAAGAAGTTTCTCATTCTTGCCAATTTTTATTACTTTGGTAGCTACCAAATATTATGAGTAAAATGCCGCTACTGTTAACCATCAAAGATTACCAGCTCCCATTGCCTGTTTAGTTATACAGAGCATCAAACACCACCCCACAACAACTCTAAAACCCATGGTAAATACCAACAATCAAACACAGATGAAATGGCCATTATTAGTCTGTATTCAAGACTTTGAGATTGGCTGAAGATCATTCTATATAAAAAACAGTTTTTAAGAAGCAAGGGGTGACTTCTGGAAAAAAATTGCCTCATAAGAAGAGTATGAAGCAACTTAATACACATAATTATACTCTTTGAAGTACAGTGGTATTCTGCTTATTTGTCAGCTTCTTTACTCCACAGAAAGAGTGACTGTGAGTTAAATCTACATGATAGCAAACTCAGCTATGGTAGGACAAATTTTATGGTGGTCTTCCTAAAGCTGTTTCATAGCTGGAGGCAGAGAAAGTGCTAGTGCTGTACAGCAGTATTTTTTGGTATGTATATCTGCTTCACTTTAAAACTTCCAAGGCTGCCCATGTATCTAATCTGAGAAAGCCTCATGAGGGCTTCTCTTGAGGTTGGAGGAAAGTGGGGGAAACCAGGGAGGCTGTAGGCCACTGAGAGGACAATAGTACAACAAAAGGCACAACACACACACAATCCTTAGAATCGTAGGGCTGGAAGGAACCTTAGAGGTCTTCTAGTCCAACTCCCTGCCCAAGGCAGGAGTCCTATCCCAGAAAAATGGTTGTCCAATCTTTTCTTAAAAACCTCCAGTGATGGAGTCCACAAGGAGGCAAGCTTCTTGGACTTCCAGTTGTTCTTCTGTCATGGTCGAAGCAGAATCTGTGATCGTGCATGGTTTCACTTCAAGCTCTCTTGTTGGAGAGTTGAGGAGATAACAAAACCACCCTGGAGGGGTGGTGAAGAAAGGGGGAATCAGTTGGAGAGTTGAGGGGATCTCCCCTCCCTGACAAGAAAACCCCCCTCCAAAGACAAGTTGCAGAGGTGGTCAGAAATGAAAACAGGAAGCAGTCCAGGAAATAAGACTGTGCTGGAGAGGTGAAGTTGTGAGTGGAGTGTGAACCAGGCTAAACATTTGGATATTAAGGTATCCCAGAATTAAGAAATAAAGGAACTTTTTGGATCAAAGTGTGTAGAAGCGGCGACCAGAGAGAGAAAGAAGGAAATTGGAACTCATAAAACTGGCTTTGAATGTTGAAAAGAATTAATTTGGAAGTGAAAATTTAGAGGAAAATATTTGATCACAAAAGGCTTGGAAATTAAATTGGATAATTATTGGATTTTTGGCACTAAATAGGCATAAGTAAATGCTGGAATTGAATGTCAGGAAAAGATATAATAGCTAATAACTGGAATAGTGAAATTAATAAAAGTTTTATTTAAAAAAAGAAGGAAGAAGTGAAAGAAAAGGTGAAATGTGGAAATAGAATTAAGAGCACCAACTAATGGCACAGGAAAAATTTCAGTGACTTTTAAAAGTGTTTAGTTTTTTTGAAATTGACTTGGAACTTAAAAGAAAATAAGAGGAACTTCATTATAATAAAATTAAAACCCTGAAAAGTGGAACAATGGAATACTACAAAGGGTAAGACTTTTGAAGAAATTGCTTTGGAACTACTTGGTGACATTGGAAAAAAGCTGGGAAAGAAACCAATCAAACACTCATGGACATTGATTGTTGAAATTAAATATAAAAAATGCTGGTTGAAATAATTTACTGGACATTTGGACTGGATATAATTATTAAGGAATGGGAAAAAGGAGCATCCTAAAAAATGGAAGAATTATTCGTGGAAATGAGACTGGATTTACAAGATATGAAAGAAATGATGAAAGCAAATCTGGAAAAGTGCAGTGATATATTACAAAAATTAGAAATGGCGATTCAGATGGAAGAAGAACAAAGAGAACCAGAGTGGGAGAAATAAAGAGGAAACCAGCTTTGAAGATCAAATGGAACAATGAGCATTCAAACGGGGGAAAATTAAAATTAAAAATTTGTGGTTAGAAAGGGGGATTGTGGGACGAAAGGGGGATTGGTTCAGAAATCTAAACAAAGGAAAGGGAAAAAGCAGAAGAGGGAATTACAGAAAAAATATCGAGAGAGGGAGGGGGATAAAATAGATGATTGCAATAAGAAATGGAGGGAAATAATAATGGGGGAAAGGGGAATTAAGACAAAGGACCAGAAAATAAAGAGAAACAGGAAGCAAACAAGAATGAAAAGAAATTACATTGTTAGGAAGATGAGAGACAATGGGTAAAAGAATAATAGGGAAGGAGATTCTGCAAGGTAATGTCTTGTGATATATAAGAATAAGGATTTAAAAATGGATAAGATTGGAACTGATTTTTTTCTTTTTTCTTTTCTTTAAGGATTATTGTAATACCAGATATAAATTTTATTGAAATAGACATTTGATAATCAGCAATGTACAAAATTAAAATAAAATAGTATGATGCAATATTCCAAAGTGTGGCCTCACTGGTGCGGTATTAAGCAGTGCTATTACTTCCCATGATCTTGATGCTATTTCTCTGTTAATACAGTCTTGAACCACATTGACTTTTTTGGCAGCTGCAGCACACTGCTGGCTCATACTTAAGCAGTGTTCCATCTAGATCCATTTCACAGGCATTACTTAGTTGCTTTATAAAGAAGAACTGAAACAATATTATTCTCCACTCTCAAGAATGTCATCCAAATTCTATTCTTTTCCAAAGAAAATTGGAAAGCAGGTTCTATTAAGTGAGAACCAATAGGAAAAAAGGGAGAGAGAAAAATTCCACATGGCATAAAATTAAAGCACCCTCTTCTTAGGGCTAGTGCCCTGTATTACCTTGCCATAAAACAGTTCTGCTTCTCCTTCTGTCTTTCAGCAAGTGCAACTCAGGGAACAAGAATCATATTCTACCTCCTTCTTTTCAAGAGTACCCAGAAAATTTTCAAGAGCACCCAAAGCCATCTTGAAATCCTAATTTGGAGAAATTTTGGATTTCGCTTCAACCAAAATCGTGGTTGAAGACCAGGATTCTGGTTGAGAATAATGGATCATTTCTGAGGTGGATCCTTCCTGGAATAGATTCCAGCAAATGTTCTTCCAGGGTAAAAAAAAGAGCCCAGAATAAAACACAAATAGAAATTGCACTTACCTAAGAAACTCTTCAAGATATGCCCAAAATACATAATTTATTTATTTATTTTTTTATTTTTTTTTTTTTTTTTTTTTTTTAAAAAAATAAAAATTTAGTTAAAAAAAAATTTAATAATAATAAAAAAAAAAATTTAAAAAGAAAAAAAAAAAAATAATCTTCCTTTTGCTATCATGCTTAAAATGTTTGAAAATCAACAGCTAAAAGGTGCCCATTACTGAGTAAATTAATCCCCATTTGTCCATTTATCAATAGTTACCCTTGAAAGATAACCTATTTGATGAAGGTTGTGAGAAGATTCGGAAATAAACTAAGACAATGTAATGCTTACCAGCAGCAGCTCCGGTTTGATCTCTGGGGAAGTGACACGACATGGCACATTGATAGCTTCTGTATTGTTGTGCACATTGATGAGGACTGGAATTTTTGTGTGGGGTTGCACAAAAGGCTGTGACTGATCTGCAGGGACACAAAAATGGAACATCACAAGTGTGCAGAGAAGCAAGCCTGTTGGGTTGCTTGAAAGAAATTACCTGCTATTCATCCTTAATTTTTACACCCAAAGTAGAATAGATTATGAGATTGTGATTCTGACCGAGATCAGCTGTTGAGGCTTAGTTAATCATTTTGGGGAGAAAACATTGGCAAAGCCAGATTCACTCTTTCTCAACTCAAATATGACACTATATTCTAACATTTACCAGCTGAAAATAGCATCTGAAACCGTGGAAATATCTTATGCTAGGAAATTGATAAATGCAACCAGCTTACAACTTAGGTCTTCAAGGAATGTTACTTTCCTTGCTTATTTCAATTCAATTGTTTATTATAATCATACATAGAAACCATAACAAATAAAAACACTCAGTAAATATACAATTAAAAATTCTAGTATAAAATAATAACAACTAAAATCTATGATAAAATCCAGTCTGTCAATTATACATGGTCTAACTATACTAAAATAACAATCCGTAAAATGTGTGGCCTGTTGTCAGTTTAATACTAAAAGGGAAAGGAATAAGCAGTGCAAAGGATTTGCCACATTTGTTGTATAACGTAACTATAGTGGATTAGACACGTGTTTCCGATGAATCCCCAGGGCTGCTCACAGAATCTGGCCACCTGTGCTGTAGTTATGGACTATTCATCCTTAAGCAGCCACTGGAGATACCTAGCAATTATTGGCAGAATATGTTTTTTTCCAAATCTCTCAGGTCTTCAAGGAATGTTACTTTCTTTGCTTATTTCCAATTTTTCTTGGAGAAGAGAAGGACACAATGACCCTTTCTTTGCAGGCACCTGGAACTTTTTCTCAATGTTAAAGAAAAAAAAGCAGTGATGGAACCAGTAGATCAGCACAATAAGACTTGTTTTTCCACATAGGTGTTATTGCAAAGACACAATCATGTTTTCAGCATCTACATTGCTGGACAGTTCCCTGATGCAACTCTACAGACAGCTTTGTCTGTTAGGGCGGAAACTACATTGAGGGGTCCTTGGTGTTCTCTGAGCTTTGATTGTTTTCTTTTTTATTTATTTATTTATCTTGATTTGTCAATTGCTTACAAGATAATAGGTATAAGTATATACATAGTTATGAATACATGAAATGGGTACTTATAAGAAAAATAAAAGAAACAATAGGACAGGGACGGTAGGCACGTTGGTGTGGTTATGCACGCCCCCTGCAGACCTCTTAGGAAAGAGGTGAGGTCAATAGTAGACAGTCTAAGGTTAAAGTTTTTGGGGTTTGGGGAAGAAACCACAGAGTCAGGTAGAGTATTCCAGACATTGACCACTCTGTTGCTGAAGTCGTATTTCCTGCAATCAAGTTTGGTGCGGTTAACCTTGAGTTTGTATCTATTGTGTGCTCTTGTGTTGTTATAGTTGAAGTTGAAGTATTAATTGACAGGTAAGTCATTGCAATGTATGATTTTGTATACCATACTTAGATCAGACCGAAGACGGCATAATTCAAGGTTTTCTAGGTCTAGAGTTTCAAGTCTGGTGGCATAAGGTATTCTACAATGAGTAGAGGAGTGGAGAACTCTTCTTGTGAAATATTTCTGGACTTTCTCAACTGTGCTAATATCAGGTACGTAATGTGGGTTCCAGACTGATGAGCTGTATTCTAGTATTGGTCTAGCAAATGTTTTGTATGCTCTAGTTAGTAGTGTGATATTACCAGAGAAAAAGCTATGTAGGATTAGGTTAACAACTCTTAATGCCTTTTTGGCTATGTAGTTACAGTGGGCTCTAGCACTTAGATCATTAGAGATGAGTACTCCAAGGTCCTTTACAGAGCTTGGGTCATCAACAAGGTCTTGACTATTCAGCTTGTATTTTATTTTCTGGTTTGTTTGTTTTTTGCCAATATGTAAGACAGAGCATTTATCTGTTGAGATTTGAAGTTGCCATTTGATTGACCATTCTGATACATAGTCAAGATCTTTTTGAAGGGTAGCCGTATTGTTTGTGGTGTTGAATAGCTTTACATCATCAGCGAAGAGAACGCAGTTGCTCTTAATGTGATCACAGAGGTCTTTTATGTAGTGTATGAAGAGAGTTGGTCCTAGAAGACTGCCTTGGGGGACACCCAGTTATGCAGTTGTCCAGAGATTCTTGCAGATGTTTCATTACCCAAACTAGGTAACATCACCAGATGATATTCCCTAGTGGTAATGAAATGTCTGCAAGGAAACAACCAAGCTCAGAGAGCACCAAGGACCCCTCATTTCCACCCTGAGTTACAAATGGAACACTTTATTTAGCCAAATGTGATTAGACACACAAGGAATTTGTCTCCAATGCAGAAGCTCTCAATGTACATGCAAAGCAAGAGAGTATAATAATCATAATAATGATACTAATAAGAGGGGGTAGTAGAAAAGATGAGAAGGATAATGGTAATACAGTCCTACTACATGGGTAAATATCCTTAGGCATAAGAAAGTTATGTGGGAATTAGGTATTCAGCAGACTGATGGCCCAGGGAAAAAATACTGTCCCTTATTCAGCTATTTTGGCATGCAACGCCCTATAGCAATGCCTCAAGGGGAGGAATTGTGAAGGTTCTGTAGATATTTTCTCAGCCCTCTTTCTGACCCTTGCAGTATACAGGTCCTCAATGGAAGACAGGCTGGTTGCAATTGTTTTTTCTGCAGTCCTAACTATCCATTGAAGTTTGTACCTGCCCTGTTGGGTTGCTGCATCAAACTAGACAGTTATAGAGATACAAAAAACAAACTCAATAATTTCTTTGTAGAACTGTATCAGCAGCTCCTTGGACAATCTGAGCTTTATGAGTTGATGCAGGAAGAACATTTTTGTTGTGCCTTTTAATGATGGTTCTAATGTTAAGCACTCATTTCAGCTCCTGGGAGATTATAGAACCAGAAACCTGAAGGATTCTATTGCTGATACTGTGCTATATATAGTGTAATACAGTAAGAGGTGGTAGGACAGGAGGGATCTTTCTAAATATTCTTCTTAATTAAAAAAAAAGTACATTCCATCCCAGCTTCTCTCAACTTGTGCCTTCCGGATATGTAGACATCAACTCTCATCAGCCATAGCCAATGCAGCCAAGCTGAGAAATACATGTTGTTGTTATTGTTTTGGTCACAAGGTATTGCATTTCTCATGGGTGAGGATTGAGAATTACAGTGGGTGGACTGACAAGGACACCCCATTATTGCAACCCCTTCGTTTTTAAAACTGGATTAGCTGACTTAATGGCTTACACAATATCTTACTGTCTCCCTCCTTAAAATGGAGCAATTTTTGGCAATTTCACTAATGAAATTCATTTTTGGAGTCAAAAGAGTTTGCAGAGCTAAAAAAAAAAAAAAGGCAGTCTGTGCTTGGATTGTACTATTCTTCAGTTTGGCTTTCTGCCTAGCAAGATAATCCATTATTATGGGTTGGTAAAGATAGAAACATTTTTGATGGATGTCAATTATTCTAGGCCAGTGTTTCTCAATCTTAGCCATTTTAAGATGAGTGGACTTCAGCTCCCAAAAACCCCCAGCCAGCTATGCTGGGAGTTGACGTCCACCCCATACTGGATGGGGGGTTCTTTAAGATTCCACGCATCTTAAAATGCCTAAGCCCTAAGACGTTTGATTTGGCATTCCCATATGAGACTCCTTATAATTAGCACACAGTGACAATGGTTTTGCTATAGTTTGTACTTTTAAAATTAGTACTTGATGATGGAAGACAGATATCAAACAAACTGGGGAAATCATTGAGGCTGATCAGCATCACAAAAATTATCCTTCTCACCACTTGAGGGTGCAGTTAAGGTGACTTTACAACATTCAAGTATTGTACTTCTCTTGCTAATGGAACTCTACAAATGGTCTGTTCACTTTTACATCCAGGTTAGGGGAAATGGGGTGGGAGAAGACAAAACAGGAGGTCAAAAAGAGGGGGTGTGCCTTCACCTTTATTGTTACTGAAAAAAAGGTGAAGCCATCCCCTCCCCTCTCCTTTTCATTTAATTCATGGGTGCATATCCTACCACTGTATATAATGAGCAAGAAAGGGGAAAAGGGAAAGGAAAAAAGAAAGGGGAAAGGGGGAAAGGGAAAGGAAAAAGGAAAGGAAAGAAAGTGATGTAGGAAGAGGAGGAGAAACACTATGGAGATCTGCATGAAAGAAAGCCGAATTTTGAAAGTTGAATAAACAATGCAGTTTTCACAATTGCCTTCCTTCCTGATGTTGTGGTGCATGTGAAATAATTTGCTTTGTAGGCACTCTGGAGATTGTTCAGAGAAATAAGGTTTAATATTGTTTTTGTGCCCTCAACCTTTAGAGACATTAACAGGAAGGGGTCCACATTGTTGCAAGGCTGAAGGCCCAGGCTGATTTTTACAGATGTAGCCAGTTCTTTAAATTAACTAAGTCTTAAGTCATTGTTTTTAGCTGGAGGTAGAACAGGGCAGGATATCTGAATGGAAGAAGGAGGAGAGATAAGGAGAGGCAGCTTAATGGTTTCCTGACATTTTTAGCTCAAAATTACCCTCTTGGTGCTGATTTCTCACAGCAACGGGAGAGGGGTGATGAATGGCCAAGGTTTATCAGGACACCACATAAACCAAAGCATAGAAAAGCAAATAATCTGGTTTATTGTCTTCCTTCAGAATAAGTCTCTCATACTCTTTTTTTTCCTATGGGAAGTTTATCGACTCCTTCATGGAATTCACATAATGAGTCACAAAACTGAAATCTTAGTCTAGAAACAAAATCTCTTGCTTCTGGATCTAGAATTGGCTTTAGTTAGTTACTCAAACTGCTGAACTGCAATCTTTCGAAAAGATTATGATGGATCCCAAACAGAAAACAGAATAAGAGATTTGGAAAAGACCTTGGAGGTCTTCTAGTCCAACCCCTTATTCAAGCAGGAGTCCCTAGACCATTCCAGATGGCTGTCCAGTCTCTTCTTAAAAACCTCCAGTGTTGGAGCACCCGCAACTTCTGGAGGCAACTTCTGTTTGATTGATCAGGAAACTTCTCCTTAAGTTGGATCACTCCTTGATTAGTTTCCATCTATTATTTCTTCTCTTGTATTCATTATTTCTTTTGGAAAATATGCTAATGCCTTCTTCTTTATGGCAGCCCCTCAAATATTGGAACAATGCTATCATGTCCCCAGCCCTTCTTTTCACTAGACTAGACATACCCAATTTCTGCAACTGTTCTTTATATTTTTTTTATCCTTCAGCCCCCAATCATCTCTGTCAGTTTTCTCTGCACTCCTTCCAAAGTCTTAATATCTTTTTTATATTGTGGCGACCAAAACTGGATGCAGTATTCCAGGTGTGGTCTTACTTAGGCATTATAAGCAGTAGTATCACTTCTCGTGATATTGATTCCATCCCTCTGTTTATGCAGCCAAGGAATGTTTTGGCTTTTTTTGGCAGCTGCAGCACACTCCTGGCCCTTTTTAAGTATGAGTATAAACAATTTCTAACCTTCTAGCTCAGTGGTCCCCAAACTTGGTAACTTTAAGACTTGTGGACTTCAACTCCCAGAAAGCTATGCTAGCTGGAGAATTCTGGGAGTTGAAGTCCACAAGTCTTAAAGTTACCAAGTTTGGAGAGCTCTGTTCTAGCTCTTTCTTTTTGATACACTACTTTAAAAATGCTCTTGAAGATCATGTTAGCTATTTTCTGTCCCCCACTAGCAAGTCATGTTAGCCATGCTTGTGATTGGTCACATAATACAAACCACCAAGAAGTCCCAAGCCAACTGCATTTGGACTGCAAAACTCCAGATGATGGCAGCTAGATGGCGTCCAACCAAGTTTCCAGTATCTCCTTACTGCCATTGTGGTTTTTGTAATAGCTGTTGCTTTGGAACTATTATAGCCTATATAATTATAATTATAGCAATTAGGCTCTGCCACCTTGGCAAAAGTCTGGAACCAAATAATGTTTTTGGGAAATCTCAGCGGGGCCCACTTCAGATTCAGTGTGATACAACAACTCATGCCACTCCCATTAGGTAAAATGGTGGCATGCAGTAGCGATGGCATAGAATAGAACAGAATTCTTTTTATTGGCCAAGTGTGATTGTACACACAAGGAATTTGACTTTGGTGCTCTTTGTATACATAAAAGAAAAGATACATTTGTCGAGATTAAAGAATCATCAGGTACAACACTTAATAATAGTCATTGGGTACAATAGTCCAGGCACCGTGGCCCTTTCACCATAGGCGTGATCCCCACCTCTTACGCCCAACCCCACCAGGCGCCCGGACCATTGCGGGCCCTGAGGGCCCGGACCCAACACAAGCACTTTTTATCAAATCAGACCAGGAAACAGCGTCCAGGCACTTGTTCCGTGGCACTGCTGACCATTGGGGCCCCTCATTAGGGGATGTGTGCAATGTCAAGATTCATATACAAAAGGGGTGGAGTTTGCCTCATGAGATCTTGATGCTTGTCACGTTATTGGCCTCCTCTGTTCCCCAACTCCCCTCTCTTGTCTCTGACAAGTTTAATTTAAGGTGTCATGCAGGGGGATCTGCAGGGAATGGGCAAAAAGTCCAGACATCCTGTACATAAAACAGGCAGAGATTCAACCCTACCATTGTGGCCACCCTCTTCTCTTAGAATAATAGGGCTGGAAGGGACCAGAGTTTTTCTAGTCCAATCCCTTGACCAAGGCAGGACACATTACACTATCTTGGTATATCTTCTTTAACCATACTCTGTGCCAGGGATAGCTCCTCTTTACTTGCGGACTTCTACTCTCAGAATTCCTGAGCTAGCCATGCTCAGGAATTCTAGGAGTTGAAGTCCGTAGGTCATAAAGGGTCCATAGCTGCCCACCCCTGCTTTTTGGACACCCCATATAACACCCAAATGCATCCTAAGGAATGGAAAATGCAATAAAGCTTGTGGCAGAAGCAAATGGAGAAAAACAAAATCTTCTTCTGGTCTATTTTATTTGCCCTGAAGCTGGAGAAGAAGTAACTTAAGTGTTTCACAATCTTTGATGAGTCATAAGTACTATTGTCCAGCTGCCACCTTGCATCGAAGCAGAAGGCCAGGCTGATTCATGCTCACTTCCTACCCATTACCTTGTGATTCATTGACCCATTTGCTTCTGTCTCTTTCCTCTGAAGGAACCACTGGAGCTCCTTCCTGCAGGAGTCCCTTTCCTGGGACGCCTTTCAAAATTTCCCACCTGAGATGAAATGGCAACTCGAGGAGTATAACCGACGAATGAAATTTAGGGGGCCTACAGAAATAAAGGAAAGGATACCAACATCCTGCTTTGTGTGTCATTGAATCATGAAACTCAGTTAGTGTGTCATGCTTAACTATCATTTATGGATCAAGCCACAAGGGATGGGCTGCAAATTGAGCCAAAGAATCAAGTTGATATGCTAGGATGGACAGAGGGCGAGGATGAGGAGGGTGATTTGGATTTCCTAAGGCTGTCCAGCTCCCCTAAGACTCCCAGCAGCTTATAATATGTGCAAAAACACAACTCAAAACCACAGAACAGCCTGGAGTAAAACAGCTCTCCCCAATATGTAAGAAAGATTTGTGTGATCTGCTCAGCAACAACCAAATAAATCCCATTGTGGTTTAATGGGGTGCACACATCAAGCCTATGTAGCGTATGTAGATCCCAGTAGTAAGCTTCATTAGTTCATCTTTCCATGAAGTTTGAAATTTCTCCATGTCACCACATTATAAAAGAGATGTTGAGACTCAAGAAAGAGTGCAGAGAACAGCAACTAGGATAATTAAGGAACTGGAGGCTAAAACATATAAAGAACGGTTGCTGGAATTGGATATGTCTAGTTTAATAAAAAGGACTAACATTCTTCTTGACATGATAGCATCTTTGAATATTTGAGGGGCTGCCACAAAGAAGAGGGAGGGATCAACCTATTCTCCAAAGCACCTGAAGGCAGGACAAGAAACAACGGATGGAAACAAGTCAAGGAGAGAAGCAACCTAGAACTAAGGAGAAATTTCCTAACATGAAAGCAATCAACCAATGGAACAAGTTGTCTTCAGAAGTTTTAGTCTCCAGTCCCCTAATCATCCTGGTTGCTCTTCTCTGCACCTTTTCTAAATTCTCAACATCTTTTTTATAATGTGGTGAACAAAACTGGATGCAATACTCTAGGTGTGGTCTTACTAAGGCTTTATAGAGTGGTATTTGTACCTCACTTGATCTTAATTGTATCCCTCTGCTAATGCAATTTAGGATTGCATTGGCTTTTTTGCTGCCATCGCACACTCTTGGCTCCTATTCAGCTGGTTGTCCGCTAAGACTCCAAGATCCCTCTCACAGTTACTGCTATTGAGCCTGGTTTCACCAAGACTATATGTGTACTTTTGGTTTTTCTTTTCTCAACGCTGAGTTTCATTTTCTTAGATAGGGCCCAGTGTTCAAGTCTGTCAAGATCCACCTGGATCTTCAGCCTATCTTCTAGGCTTTTGGCTATCCCTGCCAGCTTAATATCATCCACAGATTTGGTAAATTCCCTTTCTATTCCCTCATCTAAGTCGCTTACGAAGATATTGAAGAGTACTGGGCCTAAGACGCTATTCTGTTATTCTGTGATATCTGGACAAATAGCATCAGGTATCTTTTGTTGAAATCTGGGGTGTTGAGGGGACCAAAGTCAGGATAGCAGCAATGGCCTCTTGATTGAAGCGCTGCCCCTTTTGCGGGATGTGCAAAAAAAAGGGTGGGGCCTTGAGGATGCCCCTAGGGCATCATTGTGGACTTTTTAAAATCCCCCTCCCCCGAGCACTTTTGACTTACAGCTTCCCCCCCCCCTCCCCACTTCAAATCAATGGAAATTCTGCTGAGTGGAATTTTATCGTGTTTCTGTTTCTCTCTCCCTTTGCAGCCGGCTTTTATCAGCCCTCTTAGAGGAATTCAAGTCAATCCGGCATTCCTGTTTCAGGACTGGCTTCATTGGAGGAGTCTGCTTATTTATGGGCCTCACACAGGTGGGGTGGGAAAGAAAATGCTTTCCCACGAGAGTCCCAGGCTATTCTTCCCAGGGGCAGTGTGCGAGAACAATAACAAGCTGTATCTCACCCCCACCTTACATTTTTCGCCTGATGCTCAGATGTCCCCCGATGTGCAGGCTTCAGAAGGAAGCCACATTGCTCGGTCACAATGACCGGCTCGGCTTTTGTTTCTGTGTAGTTTTCTTGATCCACTCAGGGGGGAAGACGGAATCAGGAACCAGACCAGAATAGGGAATTTTATTTTCCGTGCCCCAACTCGTAAATAGCATGGCAATTTTTCTTTGAAAAGCTGCATATTTTTTTTAACCTGGCCATTTGCAAACCCCCAGGGTATAATTGCAAGGCCTCTACATAATTAGGTTAATTTGGAATACATTTAAAATTAAATCAATCTTGTTGCGGATCTGTCCACATTTTTGAATCATTGGAATCCAGTAAGCAACTCGTTGTTTTGGTGGCATGTTCTGAGAGCAAATTGGGGCTGAAGGCAACTTAAGTCACCCAAAGGAAGGAAACCTATGTGCATTGATACACAACAGACAGGATGGGGCTTTGCATCACTCGTCACTTTGGACTTGAGTGAACACACTTTTTCATGCTGCAAGAAAATGGAATGTGTTTGCACAACACGCCATAAGCATCTGCAGGACAGCAAAGAGGAGAGTGACTCCTCACATGCCCTGATGCCATTGTACAACTCACACAAATTATGTTGTTTGAGCAATGACAGTGTGTCTTCAGAAGTTGTGGGTGCTCCAACACTGAAGGCTTCTAAGAAGAAACTGGACAACCATTTGTCTAAAATGGTATAGGGTCTCCTGCTTGAGCAGGGGGTGGACTAGAAAACTTCCAAGGCCCCTTTGAACTCTATTATTCTGTTAGTATCTACACAACACACAACCTTCAGCCTCCTTTGTTTGTTTGTTTGTTTGTTTTCCTTTGGGCTTCAGGCTGGTTTTATTTCTCCAACTTTGCTCTACCCAATGATGACAAGGATGGCTGTCTCTCTCTCTCTCACTCACACACACACATGCACATCATCCCCATTTCTGCTCCTTCAGCCCTTCCATATGGAGCAACCTTCTTGACCTGTGCTGGGTTTTAAAATGAAGACCTCCACCTGGCCTGCCTTCCTGCAAACTCCCCTTGACCTGCTAAGCCAGACAGTCTGTCTGCAAAGGCTACAGAAAAGAAGGCGATCTCCATCTCCTTGGACTTTCCTGACATTCCACAGAGCCCGTCCGTCCCAGGCTGGGACATGCCGGGTGGGGGGGCTTGCCGTGGTTTTCTTTCCTTGAAGGAGCCGTGTATGGCTTGAAAGAGGCTAGAAGGGGAAGGAAGCAGCTTGCCTTCACAGCTCAGATATCCCACCCTGCCTTGGCAATCTCCCCTTTTACAAGCTGAGGGTGCTGAATGGCCTGTCCCAGGTTGCACTGTCTCCAGTAGACTTTTTGATCTGTTGCTATGCAGTGTGTGATACCTGGGAAATGACCGGCAAGATCATCAGGTGGATAATATTTCAACAAGGGAGTTCATCGGGGCTTCAGGTTCAAAAGTTGGCATTGACTAGCGCAGTAAAATCCTCAGGAACTCCTTTACCTGTCATCTTTTCAGATTCAAAGACCAGTAGGGGATCTGGAGCATTTAAGGTAGCATCTGTCTGCACCTGGCGTTACCAGAATCAGGTTTTGATTGCATGCTACCCTTCTCTTGCTGTTATTCTAACTATGTTGTTCACTGCCTCAGTGGATTGGAGCAGTCCGTAAATACTCTTACTGAAGTAAAAGAGCAACTAAGATGATCAAAGGCCTGGAGACTAAAACATATGAAGAACGGCTGGAGGATTTGGGCTTGGCAACTCTAAGAAAAAAGAAGAACTAGAGGTGACATGATAGTAGTCTTCCAATATTTGAGGGGCTGCCACAAAGAGGAGGGGATCAAATTATTTTCCAAAGCACCAAAAGGCAGGACAAGAAACAATGAATGGAAAACTAATCAAGGAGAGGAGCATCCTAGAAGTAATGAGAAACTCCCTAAAGTGAGAACAAATAATTAATGGAACAGCTTGCCTTCAGAAGTCATGGGTGCTCCATCACTGGAAGTCTGAAGAAGAGACTGGGCAGCCGCTTGTCTGAAATGGTCCAGGCTCTCCTGCTTGAGCAGTGGGTGGACTAAAAGACCCGCAAGGTGCCTGCAAGCTCTATTCTTTTCATATTCAAGCTGTCCAGCCCTTTCTTGGATTTGTATGGCTGTCCTTTGCAGAGGATCCTGGGGGACAGAGCATGCTTGGATTCAGGAACTGGCTCCGTTTGTGCCTCTTTGTGGTGCAAGGCCTTTGAATTGGAAGTGCTCCCCCTCCACAGTTTAATAGACATAATTGATGCTTTTCTCTAGATGAAGTTTCCCTTGACTCTTGAGGCCATCAAAAGCCATGGAGTTTTCAGAAGAGATTGGCTTCTGGAATGTTTTGATATCCCAGGCTAGCCTACATTTTCCAGGGATTTCTGGATGAACTACAACTTCCATTATCCCTTCATCGTACCAACTGGGTATGGTAAAAGGCACCGTTTAACCCTTTGGTAGGATGGCAGACTGGAGAAAGTTGGATTTACTCAAAGCAATGTTGTCTCAAAACAGGGACTGGCAACTCCAAGACTTTTTTGGATTCCTCTGGATTTGTAGACTCCAGAGCCCCATAAAACCTTAGCTTTTATAAATATGTCCCTTAAATTTATTTTAAATATATTTAGTATGACTTTTATAGGCTAAATTAGGAGCAGGAGGAGCCCTACCCAAAAGAGCCTTCCTATCCCTTCACATGACCATCAGGGGAAAAGATAGCAGTGCTTGGTTTTCTTTTCAAAGAAAAACTAAAAAAAGGAAAATTTTAATTCAAAAATCCAAGCCACATTAAAAAAAAACTATGCTGGTTGTTAAAACTTTTCAAAATCAACTAAGTCCAGGCAGAAAAGCTAAGAGAGATGAGCAGACAAAAATGCCAAACTCTCCTGATATTCAAACCAAGGAGGAGAAAACTTACTAGATAATTGATCTATTGACAAATCCATTAAATGCCACTAAATTCTGTTCAAATGTAGTTGCCACCAGGAAGCACTGCTTCTGAATTTCTCCTCCTCCTCCTCCTCCTCCATTATTTGATTCATGGACTTCACTTGGTTTCTTTGCTCTTTGACTATAAATAAAAGTATTGATATAAGCTGAGTTGGACTATCACAGGAGTGTTCTAATCTAAACTGTTGAGTCCTTCCTTCACACTGGATCTGCCTAGACTTTATTCCAAAACTGCTGGCACTAGCCATCTCCAATTGCAGGAGCCGAATTACTCAAGAGTAATGGCTACTCCTGAGGAGGCTGTCCTTTAATGGTACCTCTCCATGTAACTTCCTGCTTCATTGCTTCCCTGCTCTTTCAATCGAATGGCGTCAACTCTCTTGTGGGCTACGTAGACACAGCTTGAGAATGAAGTTAAAGTTTACAGATCAGCTTAGGAACATGGAGTTATCAGTGCCTCATCACTGATCTGGGAGTCTAATCAGATCTTCTTGGTGGTTGCATCTTCAATGAGATCTCATCTCTGTAAGACCTGACTCATAGTTGGAGTAAAAGGCTGAATCACATGCTTATTTCCATGCTTAACTAGAGGAAAGATTATACCCAGACATGTATTAAAAACCAGAGATTCTCTTCTGCTTGTTCCATTATCCTAAGGCTGCTGTTGTGATTTTTAGAAAGCAGTGGTCACTTTACCAGGACAAGCGAAATATTTTTAAGAATTCAAGATAGTATGCTTTCTGCTTCAAGAGCTCCTTCCCTCCTAGCCTCTGGCTAGATGGTCACAAAAAATGGCTGGTTGAGTAGAGTCCCTGATATAAAAAGGAACAATTACAACACAGCTGCAATTTTGCATGCCAGGTTTGGAAGGATTACGTATGTTGTTTTGTCTTTTAATGTTATCCCTTAAATCCAAGGACAAGATATTTATGAGCACTGAAGGAAGACTTACATAATAAGATCAGTACAGCTTCACTCTTCAGATGCCACCAGAAGTAATTGGATTGGTCAACAACTGCCAGGGAATTTGGTTCTAATTCTTTGTTCCTTAGGTCTACCATTCTCCATAACTCAGCCTTTCCTGTTTACTGCTGTGCTTTCATCCTGACCACATTAGTGCCCAACATAATCAGCAAACTAAAGGTGCTTTTCAAAAGGCAAACTAGGACTTTCTTGGCTTTTTTCCTTGAAAACATTTCATTTCTCATCCAAGAAGCTTCTTCAGTTCTGACTGAATGGTGTGAAATGGAAGGATTTATATTATTGCAATCATCCGATCATTAGCACTCTGAAGGCCAGTCCTTAGCTCTCTGAGAGTCATTGAGGCCATTTGGGTGTTTAGATGTACCCTCAGCATCACCTGAACCAGAGTGCAAATGGCTGTGGAACCTTCTTAGGACTGCTGAAAGGACTGTATTGTAGACTAGAGGTAGACAATGTTGTATCCCTCCCCTTCTATTGCGAGAGGGCTGCTCAATTTTAACATGGATCTTTGACCCCTCTTTCAAACCAGGGGTACTTTCTGTCCAGAGTGTGACAAGTTCACATCAGTTCTGAGCATTGAAGTCCACAGATCTTCAAGTTGCCAAGGTTGAGAAATTCTGTTCCAGATGCCAGGTAGGTGGGCTGACCCCAACAAAGTTGGACGCAAAGAGGTTGAGATAAGACAAGAATAGTATCGAACACTCCTGTAGATGTTCTCAGCCATCATGGCTGAGTTTACCCTCAGAGAAAAGGATGCAGAGTTTAAATCCTGGAGTAGACACATAAGCATGACTAGAGCCTTAGATCCTGCAGTTGCAGATCAATGTCACTTTCACAGCATCTTCCATTAAAGCTACTTATCTGAGTCTAGCCCATGAAATTTTCACTACTAAGCTCCTCAATGCGTGTTGGTATTCCTAAAAAGCCATGGTGGTGAAGTGGTTAGAATGCAGGATTGCAGATGATTCTGCAGACCACCAGAAATTTGATCCTGACCAGCTGAAGGATGACTCAGCCTTCCATCCTTCTGACATCAGTAAAATGAGGATCCAGATTGTTGGGAGCAAGAGGGTGACTCTGTAAACTGCTTAGAGAGAGCTGGAAAGCATTATAAAGTGCTATACAAGTCTGTGCATTTGCTAGTGTTAGAGACAGGTTGTTTGTTCTTTGTGGGATGGAGCTCTGATACTTCAGATTTCAACTTTCACAACCTTTGCCTTTGCCAAGGGCTTGGGGGGGGGGGATGGGGGGATACAAAAATTCAAGTGACAATGGTCTAATTGAAGCCCTGATCTCTTCTTTACATGAGATGCATATCAAAAAGGTCTGGGACTCCTAGGCAGCTGCCATATTCATTTTTTTTTCACCCAAACGTATCTCTCCTTGACTATGCTATTAATAGGATTGATTGGAATTGGATATTTGCTTTGATCCTCCATGTGGTCTCCATAAGAACCTGGTGATAGCACATTACACCAACCTCCATAACCATTCTGATTTTTTTAATGGAACATAGAATAAGGGACTTTGGATGCCTTCTAGAGACATTGCAGCACCACCAATGGCAGAAAATCTTGACTATAAAGCCGAAACAGGAGCCCTATGGAAATTGTTCTAGCCATGACGTTGCCACCCAAATTAAGATCTGAATTACAGAAGACAGAATAGCAGAGCTTTAAGGGTCCTTGAGGGTCTTCTAACCCTATACCATTCCGGACAAATGGATCACCAAAACCTTCGGTGATGAGCACTCACAACACATGAAGGCAAGCCATTTTAATGATTAATTGTCCTCCCTGTCAGGAAATTTCTCCAAATCATCTTGGCTCCAATTCATCTTTTCCTTTCTCCTCTGCCTCCTCCTTATCTTTCCTATGTTATCTGAATCAACGAATCAATAACATTACCTTTAACAAAGACATATAACTTGGCTGTCAGTTCCTCCATGAAGGGCAGGTGGTCATAAAAGCAGATGAAATAGCCGGTGTCATTGGCCACAGCTCGGTTAACTCCAATTGTGCTGCAGGAAGGCCATGGTTTCTCTGAACATTTCTGCTTGTGAATATGCCACCGCTTGCTGTGGGTGATCTGTGCATCTTCAGCTTGCCAGGTCAAGCCATGCGAGCCCCTAGCAAGAGAAAGTACCATTCCATCAGTTTCAGGCATAACATAAGATGCTGCCAGGCAACTGGCCACAACCACATGGCTGTTTGCTGCCTGGCCAACAACAACCTTGGCCTATAAGGAAATCATTAAGGAGACTACACACCAGGATAGGAAGATCAAAGGACAATCTGAGAAAATGGGACTCCCTTACAGAAAATAATTCTGTTAATATGGAGAACAACCCATATCACACATGCTATGGTACAGACTGTGTCCTTCAGCACGCACAGAGGAAGACCTCATGCTGGGAAAGAAAACATGGCCCGATACTGAGCAAATGTCATTTAGTTTTAATCCTATTAAAATCCTATTTTTTATAAAAAAATTATTTGGGTTTTCACAAAACATAATACAAGTAAAATTTCTTTTTTTGAGAATAGCATGGTCCCGAGTTATCACTTCTCCATACAGACACAAATTCAATTCCATATTCATCTTTGCGTTCTATTCCATAACTTATTACTATTTTAACATTTTCTCAATAATTTTCCCTTCCCTTAATTTTTCTCAATCTTACTTTTAATTATCTCATTCCTTTCTAAATTCAATTATATATATATATATATATATATATATATATATATATATATATATATATATATATATATATATGGATCTTTGTTTGGTTCTCCCGCGTAAGATTCGTATCTAGGCACATTGGCGGTCCACTGCCATCTCAGCTGTGCTGCTAGTGCCAGTGCAAGCAGCACTCTGCTTGCACTGGCACTGCCGAGCACCAGCTGAGATGGCAGTGGGACCTCCAAGTGCTAGATACTTTGAATCTTACGCGAGAGAACCCAATAACCAAAGATCCACATACAAATACCATGAACCTCAGAAAAAAAATATATATATATATATATATATATATATATATATATATATCTTTTTCTAAGTTTCAATACCTTTCTAGTCATCATAAGTATACTTTTGTCTGTCCTGTTTCAATTTCATATTTTCTTTTCTCATTAAACAAAATTTTCCCCTGTAGTTACTAATTGGAGTATGACACCTTTGTATCTTTTAATTTTTATCCATTCAACTCTTATTTAAACTTCAATTTATGCCTTTACAATTATAACATTCAATATAACTTCCAGTCAAAATCTGCTTGGTACAGTCTTAAAATATGCACTAAGTTCTTAAAGAGAAAGTATATATATTACAATAATAAATAAAATACTTATTCTATTCCAATTCAGCTCTATCATTAATGTTAGTTATAATCTTTAACATCTTTAACATTTCTTTTCAATAGGATATCATACTTCTAGGAACACTTATAATATTTCCATAATTTTTTTCATATTTCTTTCATATTCCTCTTCACTTAAATTTTTATAACACATTAATAGTAATTAAAATGTTCCCCTCCTTTCCTAATTTCATTCTCTCTTTCTCTTTATTTCATTTATTTATTAAACATTCCATTCCATTACAATTAGTATTTTATCTATCATTTTAATCACACTTGTTTCATATTTTCAAAGTTCATTTCTATTTCTAATATAACAATACTATCTTATGTACCCTTGCAGAATCCCCCTTTCAATTAAATTTTCACCCATTATCTCTGTGTCTTCTAAATAGGCTTATACCTTTAATCCTTGTATGTTTTCCCTGTTTCTCTATATCCTGTTTCTGTCCTTTATAATTTCTTTTCCTTTCCCTCTCCCCTTCTTCTTCTCCCTTCCCTTTTTGACCCCTTCCCTTTCTAATTCTGATTCTCTCTTCTGTAATCCTCTCTTCTGTTTCTTCCTAATATTGTAATTACTTTTCAAACTATTCTTTTTTGGGGTTGTTTTTTCAAATCTTAAATTTTTCACTCTCTTTCCCCCCTTTCCTTTCTTTTCCCCACATAGAAATACTTGGTCATTGAAGATGGCTTCTTCTTTGTCCCACCCTTCTTGTTCAACAGGCATTTCTTATTGTTTCTCATAGTTCAGGATCTCCATTTCTAAAAATTGAAACACGAAGCCAAAAGAACTTCTTCCTTCTTGTGCATCTTCTTTCTGTTTTTTAAGTTCCATTCTCAATTCTTCCAAGAGTGATACCATTTTAAAAACTTTTAAACAACCACCCAATTAATTTTAGTCCTTTAGATCCAATAGCCCAAAATCCAAAAATCACTAAGTAATCCAAATAATCCAAAGCTGTTTCTTCTTGTTTCTTTTTTCCACTTTCTCTTCCTGGGGTTCTATTATCTTGTCACAAAGTTTCAGTTAAAATGTATCTTTTAGGAATCTTGTTAAAGTTTCACTATTAATTCCTTTCACTTCCAGGTGGTCTCCTCCATTTTTCCAGATCCCACCCTTTTGTTTTTTTCCTTCTTTGAAAAGTTTTTGAGAATCCAGAAATCTTTATTATCCCTTTGACATTTTATTTTCACCTTAAATGCCTGTTAATGTCAAAGTGGATTTTTGCCGATTTCTTGCTTAAATCTCTTAGCTGTCAATATCGGGAAGAAGAAAAAACCCAAATCCTTTCCCTTCCCTCTCTCATTCGCCGCTTCAAAGTCTTCTTTGGGAGCAATGTTATTCTTTATAATTCAAATTCCAGGGTACCTTATATTGTTGCTTTTTCAGTTCGACATGGTCAGCCAAAACTTTCTCTTCTTATCTTCCTCCTGCACATTCTTTTCCGGTTGAGTTCTTCTTTGAGGTGGCCATTTCTGACCACTGCTGCAACTGCCTTCGGGAAAGGGAGTAATGGCCAGCTGGTGAAGAGAGATGCGACTCTCTTCGACCCTGCTGGCAGTCTCCCCCTCTTCACCACCTCTGCGGGGTGGCTTAGCCCTGAAACCAGCCAGCTCGGAGTGCTCCAGCAGTGAGCACAGATCAAAAATGCGCACGATCGCGGATTTTGGTCTGACACCGAAGAAGCTCAAACCAGACTCCCCTTTTTAATCCTATTTATTCTACATGCTTTTGCATATGCTACATTTTCTATGAATTATACCTATTTTATTTGCTCAGTTTTGAATGTTATATAGCTATAATTTGTAGGTGCTTCTGACATGAATAAAGAAGGGCAACATGGAAACTTAGTTTGGTGAAGACTAGGAATCAGGAAACCTCCCTTATTTGCAGAAATTGGCTGGGTGACCTTGGGCCAGTTATCCCCTCTATCTAAGCCCAACCAACCTGGGGGACAAAACAAGAAGAGATAAAATACACATAATGAGTACAGAAAAGAGCAACAAAGTTGAATAGGGGGCTGGAGACTAAGACACATGAAGAACCATTGCAGGAATTGGGTATGTCTAGTCTAGTGAAAAGAAGGACTAGGAGTGCTGTGATAGTAGTCTTCCAAAATTTGAGAGGCTGCCACAAAGAAGAGGAGGTTAACCTATTTTCCAAAGAGGCAGGAGAAGAAGCAAGGATGGAAACTAATCAAGGAGAGAAGCAACCTGGTACTAAGGAGAAATTTCCTAACAGTTAGAACAATCAACCACTAGAATGCCTTGCCGTCAGAAGTTGTGGTTGCTTGATCACTAGAAGCTTTTAAGAAGAGATTGAACAGTTATTTGCCTGGAATGGTATAGGGTCTCTTGCTTGAGCAGAGGGGTTGGTTTAGAACAGCGGTTGCCAACCGGCGGCTCGCAGCCCACTGGTGGGCCGTGAGAAAAATTCAGTGGGCCGCAGAGATATCTCACCCCCCAAAGCAATCAATCCAGGCTACGCAGAAACACAAGGCTGCTCAGCCCACATGGCCCACTGGAACCCTCCCCGCCCACTCATTCCTTACCCGGCAAACTTGTCTGCTAAGTTGCTATTTTTCCTTTTTCTGACCATCATCTGTTCTGCTGTGCCGGGAGATTTAGATTAGCTAGGGAGCAGGAAATGGTTGGATTTCTTGCTTTCTAGCTAAGCGCAGCCGAACCTCCCTTAGGACTGAAGGTTTGCTTGCAAGCAAATTCAGTGCAGACTCACGGCAAGCAAATTTGAGAGACTGACCTAGCCGATGGCAGATAGACAGATCACTGAATGATTCTGTGAGCAACTCAATCTGCCTGCCTGCTTTGCCTGATTTTGGGTAAAAGTTGCTCTTTTTTTAAATAAAAAATTCAATATTTATATAAATATTTATAATATTTACATACAAGCCATGTCCAGCCACATGACCACCAAGCCACACCCACAAATTAGGCCACACCCACAGAACCAGTTAGTGGTCCCTGGGATCTAAAATTATGAGTTTGGTGGTGCCTGAGGTCCAAAAGGTTGGCGACCCCTGGTTTAGAAGACTGCCAAAGTCCCTTACAACTCTGTTATTCTATGTTCTACATCAGGGAGAATTGTGTATGCCACTTTGAATTGTACATAGTAAAGTTGGGATGTGAAATCTAGTACAAATAAATAAGCAAGTGTGGAAATTCCACCTTAAAGGAAATCTGATTGAGCAGTGGAGTAAAGTTTGTGTTTGGCCATGCTTCATAGCAGGGGTATCCAACCTTGGCAACTTTAAGACCTGTGGACTTCAACTCCCAGAATTCCCCAGCCAAGCTGGGTATTTCTGGGAGTTGAAGTCCACAAGTTTTAAAATTGCCAAGATTGGACATCCCTGCTTTACAGCACAGTGATGTGTTTTCTATGTCCAGTGGAGGTTTATTGGCCACAATAGAGCCTATGCTCCCAGATATAAAACTACCTGGTGCAGAGAATTGTTTCAGTGTTTCTCCTCTTCCTGGAGCCCCAGGAATCAAACAAAGGTAAGAGATTATAAGGCAAGGAGGCAGGCTGTTAGGCCTGTGCAACCTTTTGGAAAACATTAGGAGAAAGTAATTCAGAGTATCAATGTTGCACTACCTGTCTTTAGAGCATTTCCTTTGCTTTCTTTTGACCAATATTTAAATGTTCCCCACTTGTATGATTCTAGAATCTTTCCCTGGCTCATCTGTTTGTCCTCTGTTCCTGTCATTTGGTCCCTGGAAAAGACATGACTGCTTTCAAGAATGAAACACACCGGCATGCTTTGAAGCCCTTGGGGGAAATGAAATGTGATCATTCCCTAGAGAATATTTTAGATCTCCCATTCCTCCTATCCCTCTTCTGTGGTCCATCAAGATATATCAGTATTAGTAACAATTCTGCTAACCAGCTAGGAGCCATTTTTAGCCTCTCCTGGCTTTCCTCCTCTGTCTTTGTAATGTTAATCACAAGTTTTCCAATAGTGTTAGTTCTGACTATGCAAGTGCAAAAGAACAATTCATGCTTTAAATTTAAGAATAGATACCATCTTTCAGAGGAAGACTTTTTCTATCTTGGTCCTGACCATGCCAAATTTTCCTCCTCCTCCTCCTCCTTCTTCCCCCTCCCATCCCTTTCCTTCTCCTTCAAAGCAACTGGCCAAGATGGGGATAGATACCACCTGCTGGTGTCTTTCACTGAATTTTCAACCTAAAGAGGTCACAAAACACTTATGACTCACACTGTTTGCAAAATTGATTTATTTGGCATCCAGTTGCATAATTGCATTACCCACTATCATGTTCTTTCATGTTGAAGAAGATCCTGTAAACCACCTATTTTGCTGCCACTAAATCCTGCAATCTTGTCTTCATTCAGCAAGGCTGTCACAGGTCAGCAACTTCTCAAGCTGCTTCGGGAGATAAATGAACCTGTTCAAAGGTTCTGGGGGATTAAAGTGTGGGAGTGCAATCTTTCTTTTCTGCAATGCAACGGGCTGTTGGGAAAGATAACCACAGCAATAATAATGCCATTGTATGGTGTTGGGTTGTGTGTGTCATAAAAGCCAGGATGATGGCTATCACCATGCAAAACAGAATGGGACAACTTGCCATGGCCATCTTGCTGTGGTCAATTTGCTACAGCCAAGTCGCCAAGGCCAACTCGCTGTGGGACAATTCGCCACAGGACAATTCAACAATTCCATTTAATTATTTCAAATAATTAAAACATTACTTTAATTTTTGTCATTACATTTCATTTCGGCATCCTTTGGCATCCTTTCTTTATTCCATCATTTCATCCTTTTTACTCCATCATTCCTTCGATATTACTGTAGCTCTTGTCCCACAGTGAGTTGTCTCCAACAAGTTGGCCGTGGCAAGTTGGCTGCAGCGAATTGTAGCTCTCCCCAGTTTGTATATGCATTGCCAGGCTTTACTTGTAGGACCCTGACCGCCATCCTGGCTGTTTTAGACTGTCCTTACTCTGGACACCCCTGCACTATTAACTCTAGAGGGAAATCATGATTGCTGTCCATTGTATTGCAACAAGTTGGCTTGTTTGAAGTTGCTGGCAATGTTGCTATACAACATGGAAAGACACAGCAGGAAAAGAAATACAGTTAGTTCTTGACTTATGACAACAAGTGGTATTAGAATTTCCTTGCTAATCAAGATGGTTGTTAAATGAATCACATCTGGTTTTGCAACCTCTTTTCCCCGCAGTTGTTAATTGGATCACGGCAACTGTTAAATGAATTATGCAGTTGCTAAGTGACACTGGCTTCTGCATTGATTTTACTGACAGTTAGGAAGATACAGATAGAGATCATGTTATAAATATATGACGGTTGCCAAGTCACCAAATTTTGATCCCGTGGATGCGGAGACGATCATAAATATGAATACCAGTTGTAGGTCATTGTAAGTCACCTAGACTAGTCCCTGAAGTTTTCTTGGCAGATTTCCAATAGTGGTTAGCCTTCTTCCCAGGTCAGAGAGAAAATGACTAACCCAGGATCACCCTGACAGCTTTGACTAAGACAGGACTAAAACTCATGGTTTCCAGTTTCTAGCATGAGGCCTTCACCACACACCAAACTGACAATCACAATATTATATCTATCTTATCCCAAAGTCTGTTTCAGCACTTCTTGCAAACCTTCCACCCTGCGCAGACATTCTTTCATGGACTATTTTTTTTGAAGGTCGGTCTGGAACTACATTTATTTTCTCCTCTGCTCAAGATGTTTAGGGAAACTTTGAGTTTTAGGCTGATGTCTCAGATCCTAGAAGGTATTTCAGAAGAACAGAATAATAGAGTTGGAAAGGACCTTGGAGGTTTTCTAGTCCAACCCCCTGCCCGAACAGGAGGCACTATCCCATTTCAGACAAGTGGCTGTCCAGTCTTCTCTTAAAAGCTTCCAGGGATGGAATACCCACCACTTCTGAAGGCAAGCCATCCCACTGGTTGATCTCACTAATTGAGTTAATTGATCTCACTGTCAGGAAATTTCTCCTTAGTTCTAGGTTGCTTCTCTCTTTGATTAATTTCCATCTACTGTTTCTTGTCCTGCCTTCAGGTGCTTTGGAAAATAGGTTGACCACCTCTTTTGTGACAACACCCCAGATACTGGAATACTGCTGCCATCTACCCCTTCCGCAGTCCTTTCTTTTCTCAAGATTAGCCATACCTAATTTCTGTAATATTTCAGGACGACATCTCCTGGAAATCTAAATTTCCACTTGGTTTGGTATTTACCTGCAAGTTATGCTGAAGGAATCTCCGGTTTCCACTATAATATAGTCACGATTGATGTTCAGTTCAGGTTTCATAAGCCTTTCTTGCTTCGCCAGAGCTGAGCCGGATGGAGGGAGGGTGAGGGAGAGAGAGGAGAGAGAGGGATTAAATGAGAGCAGTTCAATTTCAACCATTTTTGTTCTTTATTTTTCATGCTAAATAATAGTAATTGCATAGTCCCATGGCTTAGGGGTTTTCTTAAAAAATTATAAAATAGAAAGTTATCCTATTTTATTGCTTGTTTGTGAAAACAAAAGTAACCTTTAACATTCCTTAGTCATTCCATCCTAATTTACAGTGCGTTTCTCCAAGATAAACATCTAAAAGAATGAAATCAAAAGAATAACCTCTTCACACACTACCCTGTTTTAAAATGTCCAATCTTAGCATTGGAATATGAATTTTCCCTTTAGTTATGTAAATTTTGGGTCGGCGATATTCCTATTGGTTAGTAACTATGGATACACGTTAGGCAATCAGATGTAGTAAATGTCATTTCACCTCACCTCACAAAAATACTAAGTGTATAACTATTTTTTTAAAAAAAGTAAAACAACCTATTCTTTGTCAGTCGATTTTGACCCTAGCTTTCTATTTATAGAACATTCGAGGGGGCTGAGATTTGAAAAATGAAAGAATTGCAGAAAGAGGAATACAGGATGGGAAAACCTGACAATTAAATATTCAGAGACAAATGTCATTGACAGGTAATGAACACTGTAAACTGTTCTCATCCATTGTTTTCTGGTGGAGAATTATCTTGCCAAATAAAGCTGCGAAGTAGCATAAATTACTTCCTATTTCTTTATGTGTTCAATTTCTATCTCATTGTTTCCTTCAAAAGTTCACACTGACATATGTAATGCTACCTTCTCCTATAATGTCACAAGCAACCTTGTGCATGGAGGGAGGGAGGGAGAGAGAGAGAAAGAGGGAGAGGGAGGGGGAAAAAGAGGGAGGGAGAGAAAGAGAGAAGGAAAGAGAGAGAGAGTTTGTTCAATGTCCTAATTCATGTTTTGCTGATTATTACATCTTCCTCCAAACTCATTTCTGGTTCTCTGCATTTATAAAACCATAATGAATGGTTCGGCATTATGTGAAAATGCAGCCACATTAGCTCATTCAGTGAATCACAATTGTCAGGTACCACAAGGCATCAGAATGATACTGTGAATTGATCAGAGAAGTATCTTTATTTCGACTCATCAATTCATAAGAATCTCACCAGACTAGCCACACTTTCTTGAGAACAACCAGGTAAGTACTCTGGTGATTTAGGAGGGGTCAGGTCGTCTATGGATGAATCACACCTCAATAAAGATGACCACACTTGAAGCAGTACAGGTATTGAAACGGAACTAGCGGGTTAAGAAGCCAGTTGTAAATCATCTCAAACACTTTGCAATGCATTGCCAACCATGTGCACCATGACTTCATCAGATGCAAATGTTCTGATTTGCATCGGTTGCCACTACTGTCACAATGTCCTGACAGGTGTGAAATATTGACTGGCTGAATCAAACAGCCCTGACAAAGTGCAAATTTAGAGTGGCATTGAATTGCTGTCCAAATATATAATCTGGACAGGTTTTTTTTTGTTAATGAACATGTGAAAGTGAAACAAATTGGAAAATAGAGTAAAACTCCTATGTCCTATGTCAGTTGAAATACCTGTGGTGCAAATCCATATTTATTTTGCAATAAAAGTAGTCCTTCAGAAGAAAAATAAGTTGGGTGATAGCATAGGTTGGATTATGGAAGAATCTTATCTATGGTTTCCACCAAGGTCCCCACAGTTCTCCTCCTCCTCCTCCTCCTCCTCCTCCTCCTCCTCCTCCTCCTCCTCTTCCCCTACTCCCTTCTAACACTGATGATGTTCTCTAATTGGGTCATGAAATGCCTGCAAGAAAAGTTAAGAGTCCCCCAAAGATTCCACAGTTCAACCCTGGCCTGCAAATGTTCTCTTCTCTCAGTACCTTTTAAACATGCATTGCAGGTATGCAAAACAGTGTATGGTGTTGATTCCCTCAGTGACCTCTCTCATGGATAAACATAACATCTAGGTTTGTGTCCAGCATTTTAATCAGTGGTGGGATTCAAATAATTTCACAACCGGTTCTCTGCCCTAATGATTTCTTCCAGCAACCAGTTCACCGAACTGCTCAGCAAGTTAACAACCGGTTCTCCCAAACTGGTGCGAACTGTCTGAATCCCACCACAGATTGGAATGCATCTGAACCCTCCTCCCAGCTAAATTTCCTTTTAGGTGCAAGCCAGCAGACTTTCTCTACCTTATCTGAGGTCCTCAATTTATTTCCAACTAAGCTTATTTACATTCAATGTAAAAAAACATATCCTGTTTCATGCACCGTTAAAATGAGAATGCCCCTCTTGTGTGGCTCGTCCTAGCTCCAATTAGATTTGCTCTGTAGAGTCACCAGCACTGGAGATGGGAGCGCCACCCTGAAAGTATCTGCTTTTACTAGCATTATTACACGGCAGCGCTGGGCATCCCACATGGCCCCCTCTTTGCAGTCCTAACAAACCTAACGGCCCTATTTAAATGAGGTCAGGGTGAATCAGAAATATGCTGTGTTTCCCCGGATGGCTTTGAAAGGGCCATTATGGGGACTGTAAAAATCATTTTAGGTGTTCTATCTCAGCCAGGATAATTATGACCAGTAATAAAGACTCAGCTGTACAAATGCAAGTCATAATTCTGTGGGAATGCAGGAAAAACACCCGAGCAGGCCTTTGATGTGCACATACACTCCTTTGCCGTGTGATCAGAAATGTTTTTAAAAGACTTTACAAGAGAACCGAAAAAGGAGGTGAGCAGGGCTAAGATTTTCTTCAGCAGGAGGTGTGGAAGGAGTGTAAAGCATTAGTACCCATTTACAAAGCCTTAGTAGGACCACCCTTGGAATGCTGCATCCAGTTTCAGCCACCATATTATAAGAAAAATGTAGAGACTCTGGAAAGTGTTAAGTATGGAGAATAACGGAGACCAGACATCTGACCAGTGACTTCAACTCTTTAATAAAGTGATAGAACATAACAGAGCAATGCTATCGGCAGCAGTAACCCTTTTATAGGGTTAGCTGCTGCCTTATTAACCAATGAAAATGTGCAACAGGTTCCAACTACTGACCAATAAGGACAGTCCCAAAAGTGGCCAATCAGGGACTGGTTCTGGCCCAATCCCAAGTTGTTGTATAAGGACCAATCAAGTGTGCAGGTTTTCAACCCTAATTTGCATTTAGGTTATTCACTTTTATTGATTCACAACAGAAAGAGTGCAGAGAAGAGCAACAAAGATGATTAGGGGGCCTGGAGGCTAAAACATGTGAAAAATTGGTTTCAGGGATTGGGTCGGGGTGGGATGCAAATATTTTTACTACCGGTTCTGTGGGCATGGCTAGGTGGGAGTGGCTAGGTGGGCATGGCCACGTGACTGGGTAGGGGTGGCTTCTTCTTCTTCTTTTTTGCAGCACACACACACACACACACACACACACATGCTCCGTTTTTTGGCCTCCTGGGCCTCAGGAAAGCCTCCTGGGCAAAGCAGTAAGGCAGCAAGGAAGATCATCAGAACAGCTGATCGTTGGGAGGGGGGAAGAAATACCAGTTCTGCCGAACCCGTAGAATCCCGCCCCTGGATTGGGTTTGTCTAGACTAGTGAAAAAAAGGACAAGGGGGAGACAGGAGAGCAGTTTTGCGATATTTGAGGGGCAGGTTCAACTTGTTCTCCAAAGCCCCTGAGGGCAGGACAAGAAGCAACAGATGGAAACTAACCAAGGAGAGAAGCAATCTGGAATTAAGGAGGAATTTCCCGACAGTGAGAACAATTCATCAGTGGAACGACTTCCCTCCAGTGCTCAAACATTAGAGACTTTCAAGAAGAGACTGGACAGCTATTTGTCTGGAATGGTATAGGACAGTGGTGGGATTCAATTTGTTTTACTACCGGTTCTGTGGGCGTGGCTTGGTGGGCGTGGCCAGGGAAGGAGACTGTAAAATCTCCAGTCAGAGGCGGGATTTGCCGGTTCTCTGAACTACTCAAAATTTCCGCTACTGGTTCTCCAGAACTGGTCAGAACCTGCTGAATACCATACAAGCAGTATGATAAATCATGATCATAATCATAAAATATAATCATGATAAATCATAAGATACAACACCCAAATGAAAACTGGAAGAAGTGCATCTGTCTTGTATCAGTGGGGATGGAAAAATTTCCCTTATTGTGATTGTGGAGCTGATATGCAAACTAGTAAACATATTGTGCAAGATTGCCCCATGATTTCTGTTTTCTGGTTCCCTGGAAGATCTGCATGAAGCAATGCCAGAGGCATTCAGCCTAAATAGCTGAACTGGACATCCAGTTAGGAGGCCCCTACAATACCCCCATAACTTATAATTACATGGACTGTGTATATATGTTGACTTCTACCATGTTCTCATCATACGTTAAATAAATAAGTAATAAGCACAACTCACAAACGCTGCCAGTATTAGAGAGGAAACTTCAGCAGACACTCTCAGGACCAGATATTCCTCACAAATGCTTATAATCCTGACAATAATACACTCAAGATCGCTCATAAGAGGTGGAACTTCTTGGCCAAAAGAATATACATCGGGTATAGTTGTAAAGAAGGATCTGTGTCCTTGGAGAAACTTGAACCAAACTACAACCAGACTTTAACGTGTGTGTGTGTGTGTGTGTGTGTTTTCCTTACTCCCCATTCCACCCTGCCAAAAAGTTGAACCAAACCGTACTGGATAAATCCTCAAAAATGTGTGTGTGTGTGTGTGTGTGTGTGAAGTAGACTGGTTTGCTCATTCTCCTTTCACAATCCTAGAAAGCAGATCAGCTGGCTGTGCTTCACAAAGCAGATGATGATATACGACACATTGAAGGAAACCATCCAGCTTCTTGTCTGACTCTCCTCTGTTGTGGTCTGATAGCAGTATTGTTCACCAACGGGAAATTTGGCCTCAGAATAGCAATAACAGTAGCACTTATATGCCACTTCATAGTGCTTTAAGCACTCTGTAAGTGGTTGACTGTGTTGCTCCCAACAATCTGGCTCCTCATTTTACCAACCTCAGAAGGAGGGAATGCTGAGTCAACCTTGAGCCCATACTGCACTCTAGCCATTATGCCAACAGAACTCCTCCCTTTCCCTAGAGATGTGGGAAGGAAGGAAGGAAGGAAGGAAGGAAGGAAGGAAGGAAGGAAGGAAGGAAGGAAGGAAGGAAGGAAGGAAGGAAGGACCCTGAGTTGTTCAGAGTCCTAACAAGTAGTGTTTGTTTGTTTGTTTATTCAATTTCTATAGCCCCCATATGACTCTGGGTGGCTTAGAAGTGTTTTTGCAACAGGGTGTCCACAGCTGATTGACTGACAAAATGAGCATTACAACCCAGGCTCCCCATCAACCCTCTAATCCAAGAACAAAAGGGATGGCATTTGTCTCACAACCTGACATTACAGGCTCTGTCACCACTCTTACTCTATGGCAGTGGTAGTCAACCTGGTCCCTACCGCCCCACTAGTGGGCATTCCAGCTTTCATGGTGGGTGGTAGGGGTTTTGTCCCCTACTTTAAAATTATATAATTATAATTATATAATTATAATTATATAATTACTGTGGAACCAGTGGGCGGTTAGAAAAATGTACTACTAACAGAGATACAAAAGTGGGCGGTAGGTATAAAAAGGTTGACTACCCTGCTCTATGGATTGCTGTAACTTCCCAGCCTGGCCTAAGCTCTGAGGCTGAGATGTACAGGCCTCCTGATTTTCCCGTGAGCATCCAAGTGGTTCTGCACCCAAGTCCTAGCCAAGCCTATCTTGTTTAGCATGCTTGCCCACCCGAGGTCAGCCAGGGGCTGGTGCCTGCGGAGACCTCAATCTGTGAGCTACAATCTTCTCCCTTCCTGTATGTCATGCAAAAGGCACTTTGGCTTCACAGCCCCCTCCAGACCAATCCTGGCTAGTGAGAATATCATGGTAAGGCTTCTCAGAAAGTCTGTGCCAACAGATTCATCACTGTGGGCTTCTGTGATGTACCAGCATTGTGAAGAAAGGATCAGTCCGCATGAACAAACCCCACCGTAAATTTTCTGCAGCCCAACAATTGCTCTGGTGCTATCTTCACCAAAATTAATTTCCCTTTGAAAATCGAGCTCTGTCTTGTAACCCCAGACTTTATCCAAGCATGTAAAAAAAAAGAGAAGACATTCCCATTGACATGATCATTACACAAAGACCGCTCTTCTGAGAGCCTCTTAGCATCAACCACCCAAGCCATAAGTCTACAGGAGATAGTTCCAGCACATGTGCTTTTCAGAAACTTTAAACAGCCACTTGATGCCAAGCACAACACAAGCAAGGCAGATGTTTATTCCTCCTCCCAAATTGCTAGATTTCAAACAGCATCTTGTGGAGAAAGCAGCCCAGGAACATGTGCTATGGAAACATGGCAATAGTGGCTCAGCCTGGAAGCACCTCAGCTGAATCTTGTTGATGATGAATGACCTGGGAAGATGGACATTCCGGCTTGGTGATCAATAACAACAGGAGGAAAAAAAGGGTCCCGGGCAGGGGTGGGATGCTACCAATTCTGCCTGGCTCTATAGAGCCGGTAGCTCTGAAGAGCAGCAGACACCAAACCGGTTCTGTTTTTGCTGTTGTGTAGCCCACCCGCCTGCCTGGGCTCTTACCTGTCCTTTATTTCCTGCTTTTTCAACCTCAGCTGCTTTGCACGGAACAGGTGAGGTTGAAAAAGCAGGGAAAAAGAGGCTTTTCAAACGCTGCGCACCTGCGCGCTGCACTTTTCAGCTGTCTGGGCGGCACAGTTTAAGGGTTTTTTTACACGTGCGTGCAGCAAAACGTAATCCAAACGTAATCGGTTCATGGTAGTAATGCCGGTTGAATCCCACCCCTGGTCCCAGGACATTGACCACTGGGGTTTGGTGGTATCTGACTTCTGAATTGGCCAGGGTTGGTATAAATAATTCAAGCTGCATCTTGGAGCCTTTGGTACTCTCTGAACTTACTTGTTTGCTTGCAGGAATATCATTACCATACTAGGTAATAGCAATAGCACTTAGACTTATACACACTGCTTTGCAGCTACGTGGTTTACAGAGTCAGCCTCTTGCCCCCAACAATCTGGGTCCTCATTTTACTGACCTTGGAAGGATGGAAGGCTGAGTCAATCTTGTGACTTGATAACTTGATAAAAAAAAACATTCACAAAAGAGACATAAAACAGGATGGATCAATGACATCAGCAAGTATGGTGGGCCTAGTTGGCAAAAGAAAGCTTGAGACCATATTGGTTGGAAACATGCAGAAGAAACCTTCATCCCGCAGTGGATAAACCATGATGACACTAGAATGATGATGATAATGACTAGGTAACACCATCAGTGAAAGGGAATGTGGGGTTTGCTCCCTGTTAAGAGTCAGTAGCTTGTCCTGCCAGCATTGGTGAGAGTAAAGCAAATTCAAGAAGGCTGGAGAATTCTTGGAAGCTTGGCATTCAGACAAATCAGTCATCAGTAGACACAAAAAACTAAACCACAATAAACAGCTAAGAAGGTAACAAAAAGACCACAACACATCCTCATCAACGCACAGATAAGCAGGGATTAATACCAGACAAGCAAGTAAGAAACAATATCCTAATCCCACCAAGGAGAAAGCCGCACCCTATCAACTCTTGCTAGGGAATTCTGGGAGTTGAAGTCCACTTATCTTGCCAGAGTTGAAAAACATTGATTTAGATCAGGGGTCTCCAACCTTGGCCACTTCAACACTTGTGGACTTCAACTCCCAGAATTCCTCACCCAGTTTTGCTTTGCTTTCCAGGCTGAGGAATTCTGGGAGTTGAAGTCCACAAGTCTTAAAGTGGCCAAAGTTGGAGACCCCTGATTTAGATGGTCAATAGCTATATTGGGGGGGGGGAGTGGGGAGGAATGGGGCTGGTTTTTGTTAGACTATCTTCCCTATTGCCTGTTATTTGTCTCTGCACTCAACTGGAATCTGGTGTGCCCTCTGCTCCTTTGTAAAATGCTATGCCTTTTACAAATGCATCTTGTTATCCATTATAAATTTCAAGCTGGAGACAGCCAGACACTTGTAAATATGCAGCACCATGTTTAAATATTTATGTCTAAACATATTAGAGCCTCTTAATTTGCATCCTGCAATTAGAAAAAGATATGCTTGCCAATACAGGTCTGCACCCCCTTCTTTTCCACCTGTTCCATTCCAAACAAAATGGTAAAGCATCCAAACCACTAAGTTTAATAGTTCTGCTGCTTTTAGAAAACATTTGTTTTCCATTACCCTGGACTTTTCTTCACTGCGTTTGCAAGACTTAATTGTCTGTGAGAATTTTGTTTGGCTCCAAACGACCCCAGTGGCTTTGGAGGACTAAATGGAACCCTTTCTCATTCTGCACTGCCTGGATTACAGTGTTTAAACCTCACTGCCTTTAGTATAAGAGGTCTGTGCTATACTGTTTAAGACCGATGGCCATAGTTTAAAAAAAATCATGTCTTGGATCCTGTATAGAACTGGACTCAGATGGTCTTTCAAAACTCCTTTCCAAATGGATAGGCAGAGAACTGTGCAAGGCAGAACTGCGAAAGAGAGAAAGAGTTCCTAGAAGAGCAATAAAGATGATTTGGGGACAAGAAACTAAACCGTACGATGGACAGTTGAAGGAACTAGGTATAGCTAGTCTAAAAAGAAGAAGAAGAAGGCTCGGGGGGAACCTGATAGCCATCTTCCCATACTTCAAGGGCTGTCACAGAGAAGAGAGGGCCAAACTATTCTCCAAACTATTCTGGGCCTGAGGGCATGACAAGAAATAATGGGTAGAATATCATAAAAGAAAGATCTAAGGAGAGATTTCCCATCAATACAAACAATTAACCAGGGGAATGGCTTGCCTTCAGAAGTGATGGATGATCCATCAATAGAGGTTTTTAAGCAGAGATTGGATAGGCCTTCATCTGGAATGGCATAAGGTCTCCTACCTTCAGCAAGGAGTTGGACTAGAAGACCTTTAAGGCCCCTTCTGATCCTTTTATTCTATGGTCAAGCTGGGTCAGTACTAACCTCTGCAGGAAAACAAGCCCTTACTCATGCCTGGATCCCTGATTAACTGCAAGGGTAGCCTCAAAGGTTAGAAAATATTTTTTTAAATTACTGAAACATAGGAGGAATGATTGCAGGAATTGGGTATGGCCAGCTAGAGAAAAGAAGGACTGCGGGGACAGGATAGCAGCATTCCAATATTTGAGGGGCTGCCATTAGAAAAGGAGGTCAACCTATTTTCCAAAGCAACAGAAGGCAAGACAAGAACCAATGGAGGGAAACTCATCAAGGAGAGAAGCAACCTAGAACTAGAGACATTTCCCAACAGTGAGAACCATTAATCAATGGAACAACTTGCCACCAGAAGTTGTGGGTGCTTCTTTCTGGGATTTTTAAAGAAAATACTGGACAGCCACTTGTCTGCAATTGTATAGGGTCCCCTGCTTGAGCAAGGGGTTGGATTAGAAGATTTCAAAGATTCCTTCCAACTCTGTTATTCAAGGCCATTTGAACTTGAAAGTTGCCATCTTGCCAACACTTTATATTTTCATCAGGAGTTGACATGGAAAGCAGAATCATCATGCTGGAAAACACACGTCAACAGTCCCCGTCCCTCGGCTCCAGACACCAACTTTGCTAACACATTATGAGGAATGTGGCCTATATTTTTGTACACCCATTTGCTTTGTGCTGTTGTGGACAAAAGGAGCCACCTTTGCCTCTGCTTCTGATCCAGTTAAGCTTCTGCATGTTCCTGGTAGGTTGCAGAAGAAACATTGATTAGGGAACTGGAAGCCAGCTGGGAACATACACTGATGTTCCAGCTGCCAACAGGATGATTTGTAACCCATTTCCCAATATTTCTTTTTTTTAAAAATCTATTGGATTTTCCACCTTAAACAAAGCCATGGCTTTAGGCAGGTCAAAGAACAGCCACGGCTAAAGAGAAAATTTAAAAAAAAGTTTTCTCTGGTAAATAACACTCAGAACAAACATCTTCCTCAACCCCAGGCTCTCCAGATGTGCTGGAGTTCAAAACTTCATCATCTCTAGCCAAGGATTCAGGGGATGATAAGAGTTCAAATCCAGCACCGTGGAAGCCAGCATGGATTAAGAAAGGCCTGTATGGAAAGCTTTGGTTTTTCCAACTTTGCCTTGAGATGAGCAAGAAACCAGATGCCTGGAAAAATAAAGCAATGATTCTCAACTTGAATGATAATGGTGGGAAATCTGTGTCTGTAGTTTTATTCGAATATTTTGAATGCTATCAGGACTAGAGCGACATGATAGCCGTTTTCCAGTATTTTAGAGGCTGTCACAAAGAAGAGGACTTGTCAACTTGTTGCCAGAGGACAGGAGAAGAAGCAAAGGATGGAAACTAATCGAGGAGGGAAGCAACCTAGAACTAAGGAGAAATTTCCCGACAGGGAGGAGAATTAACCGGTGGAACCGCTTGCCTTCAGGAATCGTGGCTGCTCCATCACGGGAGGCTTTTAAGAAGAGACTAGACAGTCACTTGTCTAACATGGCATAGGTTCTCCTGCTTGAGCAGCAGGCTGGACTAGAAGACCTCCAAGATCCCTTCCAACTCATTCTGTATTCTGCATTCTTTTTCATTTCCAAAAGCTTCCCTGTTGCTATTCTCTCATCCTGTCCTCTCCCTCTCCCTCCCCTCCCCCCTCGTAAACACACTTTTTCAAAAAAAACATCAAGAATGTGCACTTTCTCTGATTACAGATAGTCCTCAACTTACGGCCACAACTGGGATTGGAATTTGCTTTTTGTCCTGGTTGTTAAGTGGACCACTGCATGTGTGAATCCCATGGTGGTTAAGAGAATCTGCCTTCAAGGTGATGCTGAGTGGCCTATCAAGACAAACTCCACCTTGCGTTTTTTTCCTACTTTTAAAAAGAGAAATACACTGCCTTGGCACTCTTCAGTGAGGAAAATTAAAACCATCTCGCACAACCTAGTTTAAAGACCACTAGCAAAGCACTCACAATAAACAGTACTTTCTCTGTCTCTCTTTGGTCATGTGAATCTGCCCCCAGTGCCAAGAATTACAAGCACCAAAGTTGGGTGCAGTTGAGATTTGCAAAAGGGGTTACGCTAAACATATAAATGACCCCATAAAAATGGTGCCAGGCTTTGAACTACCATGTCAGCAGTGGACAAGAGGATTTGCACTTCACACAGCATCTGCAGCATAAATGTGGCATAGCATCCTCCCCTCAGTGGGACTGTGCAGTCCCCTGTCAAACTGTAGACCATATAGTGACCGGCTGTAAGCCGAGGGCGTATACCAGTCCAGTAACTAATTATTTTTAATATAAACAATGCTGCATTTCAATGGTTAGATGGCCTAGAGTCTAGACCAGGGGTCCCCAATCCCCAGGCTATGACCCAGAACTGGACACTGCAGCCCATTCAGAACTGGGCCGCACAAGCAGCAAGCAAGCACATGCACACAGCTCCATTTGCATGAGTGGCGGGCACTCACATGTCTGCGCAAATGGAGCTGTACCTGCCGCTTGTGTGGAACAATTTCCTCTCCCCGCCCCACCAGTCTGTAAGGTGGGAAAGTTTGGGGACCAATGGCTTAGACCTTGACATTAGAACATAGGTAAAACACAGTCTAGGTGTAATGTTAATATGTTAGTCCATGTATGATATGCCCAGGGGTGGGATTCAAATTTATGCTGAAAGAAAACCGCAACAGAACTACGGTGGCCTAGGTCCATTTGGGGAGAACAGAGGCCAGCCTTTTAGAAGCATATCGGCGACAATTAGATTAAGTGCTACAAGGTACTACGCTCTGCTGGGTTCTGACACAGAACTTAGCGTGGCTCAAATTCAGCCACCGGGCTTTGCATGAGCCTGCTAAGCAGACCTGCTTAGGCCAATGCTCAACAGGCTCAACTTCTGAGGCTTGAAATGCTGACAACAGGCAGGCGCTCTTCAGGCCTCCAGACCAAAGCTGCCTCTCCAAATGTTCTTTGGGAAAAACCAGGATGCATTTTGTGCCAAGCATGTTGTCCAGCTTGGGCTTCAGGGTGCTGGATTCTGCCCCAGGGATCCTCTGTGGATCCCTCTGGTGCTTTCAGCAAAGGACTTGAGCAGGGGAGCCTGGCTGGAAGAGACCCAGGGACAGCCTGGGTGGGGCAGCGGCAGGCGTAGAAGAGAGAAGGGAATAATTTTGTTTTTTGCTGCGCATGGGCTAATTATTGCTCCATAAATAAGTGGCGTGTGTGGTTAATGCAAAACAGATTTTCCTCCCCAGTGTGGCCACCAGCGAAATTCTTCCCGCGCAAGTTATCAAAAACATTATGTCACAGCTGCAGAGGAGCTGAATAAACAGGGCAGAAAGCAGGGTTGTATAAGGAGACTGCAGGAAAGCTAATTTTGCAAGGGGGGAGGGGGAAACGGTGGGTTGGAAATTGCTACCAAATCCAATTTCCTAAAGTATTTGCTTTGCATGCGCATCCAACTGTCATGCTTGGGAGGCATTCTGAGGACAGAGCATTAAAACAACCTGCAACGTGAGAGACAGCCTTTGCTCATCAACTCCCAACAGCTACTATTTTCTTCTTGTTTCAAAGTCTGGCTGCAGCACACACGTTAGCAGGCTTCAGAGTGGTTCTTTCCTGAACTAGGATTCTACCTGTGGATGAACATGTAACAGAGAGCAATTGCAAGGGGAAGATTAGACTGCCTGTTGCAAAACTTTAATGCTCACGTGCACCCAGTTCTGATGAGGAGCTCAGAATATTAGGAGCTGGAAACCGTGGAATAACGACGACTTTTACTTCTGTGTCGGAAGCACAGTGTCAAAGTGCTTCCGAGGAGAAAAGATTTGCCAGTGACATTATCACTGCCCAGGGGACATGCAGTTGGAGGCTCATTTTATGCTTCTTTCGTGACCCCATGAGTGGAATAACTGGATTTATGTATGGTATATGATTTAGGGTATGGCCAGTCTAGAGAAAAGAAAAAAAGCTTTATTCCAGTCTTCGAGGGGCTGCCACGCAGAAGAGGAGGGGTCGAAGAACTAGAAAGTAAGACAAGAAGCAATGGACGGAAACTAATCAAGGGGAGAAGCCACCCGGAACTAAGGAGACATTCCCTGACAGTGAGAACAATTAATCAGTGGAACAGAAGTTGCCCCCAGAACTTATGGATGCTCCAACACTGAAGATGTTTAAAAAGAGACTGGACAGTCATTTGTCTCAAATTGTTTGGGTTCCCCTGCTTGAGGAGGGGTTGGACTAAGACGCCTCCAAGGTGCCTTTCAGCTGTACTCTGGTTGAAGGATTTGACGGGGTTGGTACAAGATCTCCTGGCTTGATCAATGTTGGAAGAGATCTAGAAGACGCTGTGGTTCTATGTTCTATCTTTTGGTGTTTTTTTTGTAACATCTGCACTTGTTTGCCAGATACAAAACATTGTGCGCACTCTCTATAAATATGCTGTAGTGATCCTATTTTCTTAAATGAAATAAAATAAATGACAACTCTGAAAAAGGGATAAGTCTGAAAGAGGTTCATAAGGATATAAAAACACAATTTTTGATGTTTATTATTTTGTTTTACCAAAGAAAATTCAAGAGTGAATCCAAGAAAACCAAGGGAAAAAAAACCCCTTTAATGCATATCCTAATAAAACTATCTAAAATCAAACAGTGTGGGGGAAATTATTTTAAGGAAGACAATTTAATTTCCATCGTTTTTCCACATGAATGTGAGAGACTGGACGTGAAGGGGTATCATCTGTATCGTAAAAGTTAAATGGCCAAAATGAAGAGCCAAAGTGAGCTTGTGAAAAATCAGTCAACCTGGAGGGCAGCTTGCTGAAATAAGGGACTGTTCTTTATAATAATAAAGGGCTCAGTTAGGAATCTTTACTTCAAAGGGGCAATACTTCTCCTTAATGAAGAGCATCTTATTGATTGACTGATTGATATTTTCAATCATCCAGGTCATCATTGCCCCAAAAGCACTTTTTCAAAAAGACATTTGGATTTTCTTGGTGTTTTTTTTTCTCTTTGAAAACCTTTCACTTCTCATGCAAGAAGAACTGAAAAAACTTCTTGGATGAGAAATAAAACATTCTCAAAGAAAAAAACTCAAGAAAGTTCAATTATCTTTTGGGGGGGAAACATGTTTGGTATTCTTATTATTTACTTACTTACTTACTTACTTACTTACTTACTTACTTACTTACTTACTTACTTACTTACTTATATGCTGCCTTTATTACTTCTACAAATACCTCAAGGCAGTGAACATATACAACATATCTTTCTCCTCCTATTTTCTCTACAACAACCCTGTGAGGTGGGTTGGGCTGAGAGAGAGAGAGAGAGAGAGAGAGAGAGAGAGAGAGAGAGAGAGAGAGAGAGAGAGAGACTGGTCCGAAGTCACCTCAATGCCTTTCATGGTTAAGGCAGGATTTGGACTGCTTTCTAGCCTGGTGCCTTAACCACTAGACCAGGGGTGTCCAACCTTGGCAACTTTAAGCCTGGAGGACTTCAACTCCCAGAATTCCCCAGCCAGCAAAGACCAAACTGCACTAGACCAAACTGTCTCAAACTGTCTGATCCTTAATGTGTCATTCTCTTCTATGAAGCAAAAAGGGCATAGAGTTTGCCTTGACAAACCACTTAGCAATACCCCTAATAAGCATCTTTTGGGTTTTTCTGTGCTGGAAAATGCTGAGCAAAGGCTTCAATAAATTTCCTGCCCCAAGAAGCTCCATTCTCTCTAATATGCAGCCACTGTGGGATGGAATGTTTTTATTCTGACAAACTTGTGGCTTTTAAATTGAGTGTGGTTACTGATGCAGAGTTCAGCAGGAGGGTACTTTTGAAAATGGGTCTACTTTTCTCTCCCATGATGCAAGGGTATCCAAGAGGGGTTGGGGTGGTCAAAAAAGAAAATGGCAGACATGACCTCATGATCAAACAACTTTACACGCAGTGCCATGTATGAAGCATGTTATAAATAGGCAGGACATAATTGTGGGGCCCTGGCTGCCTTTTTGAACTCTGCAGTAGATGTTCCTACTATGACATTTAAAAAGTAAGGTAATAGTTGAAGAGAATATATGTGGCTCATAGTTGAACTGTGGGTTCATTGAGATTATTAATCTAAAATAATCTGAGATTATTTTCTTGTATACATTTCATTACCCAGTTTGCAATGTGATGTTGGTGGGGTTGTTCTTGGTCATTGCTTTATTGGCCTCTCATGACTGTGGGGATGCTGCAACAGTCGTGAGTGTGAAAAATGGTCATAAGTCACTTTTTTCAGTGCCATTGTAACTTTGAATGGTCATTCCACACAAGCAAAGTACCAGCAAAGGAGGGGGAAAAAACTCCACAGAAGTTCCTGAGACAGGAAGTCTAGTCCTGCCAAGAATGTAATAAGGGTTAACGGAGAGGCAGTTTCTGTAAGCAACACCAGAATGTTTCCTTCCTGCCTTCCTTACAGGATTAGGCCAGTAATTTCTTCTAACAACTGGTTCTCCGAAGTGCTTAGAATGTTAACAACCGGTTCTAGCGAATAGGTGCGAACTGGTTGAATCCCACCCCTGTCTATTTCAGACAATACCGATTAGAATACAGAAAAATTATTTTGTAGAACTTAACAGGACTATTGCAAAATTTATCTGGCAAGGCAAAAAACCTAGAATAAATCTAAAAGCATTACAAGATATGAAGAGCAGAGATGGTATGGGACTCCTGAATTGGGAATTATACCACAGTGTAGCTTCTCTGGTATGGTTGAAAGAATGAGTGAACTTAACCAATAAAAGAATATTAGTATTAGAAGGCCACGACCTACAGAGGGGGTTGCATGGCTTCCGGGGGGATACAGGGACTACTAAACAGAAATATTTTCATAGACATTTAATCAGAGATTCCTTATTGTGTAATTGGATCAAAATTAGGAAAAAACATTATGTAAAGATTCCGATTTGGATATCAGCAATGGAAACAATGATTCACCCCAATAATTTGGACATGAATAAGATGATAAAATATAAAGATTTGCTAGATATGCAAGGAAATTTGAAAACATGGCAGGACCTCCAGGAACAAGGGCTACAAATTGACTGGTGGGCTTAACTCCAAGTGCAGAATAGGTATAGACAAGATATGAAAGAATATGGAATTCATATGAAACTACAACAATTAGATAAAATTTTACTAGGCTCAGACAAAAAAAAAAAAACTAAATTTTATAATTACTTATTGGATATAGAATTAGAGGAAGAAACAGTCAAGGGTAATATGATAGCCTGGAGTTGAAACATAGGCCGTAATATCAGTTTTACAGAATGTGAGAGTCTCTGGAACACCACATGTGGCGGTCCTGCATAGAATCTCAAAAATATTGGCTGAGAATTAAAAAATGGTTGGAAGAAATCACGAATGAACAAATTGAACTAAAACCAGAATTGTTCTTATTAGGGATATTTAGGGAAAAATATGCCAAAAATGTTAAATACATAATACTATATATACTGACTGCGGCCAGATTGGCCTATGCTCAATGTTGGAAACAGTCTTTACACTCCACCAGAAGAATTTTTATTTGTCTGTGAAATATGGCTCAACGCATCCCTCCCTGACTCCATTACCTCAGTAAGAGACTATCATGTTTACCAATTGGATCGTGAAATCTGTAGAGGAGGTAGTGATGCTATCTTCTATAAAAAGTCCTTACATCTAAAAAACATCCAAGTTACCCAAGAGCTTGCTCTTCCTGAGACCATTATCTGTGAACTGTCCTTAAATATCACATTTTGGTTCTTATTATGTTACAGAGCCCCTGATTATGACATCGAACATGTAAACAAGCTAAATACACTACTAACATGGGCAGCATCCTGCCCACACGCTTTTATCTTTCTTGGTGACTTCAATCTACCTCATATTAACTGGACCCTTAACGAATGTACAACTGAACCCATACATGCAACCTTCTACTTGTGTATCAAATCTGGTACTGGAACAACTAGTAACCAACAATACTAGGCTTAACAACTGCCTCGATCTCATCTTCTGCAATAGTTTGAATTCAATTTACAGAATACAAATTAAAGAACACTTTTCCAACAGTGACCACAACATGATTGACTTTTGTCTCAACATACGTCCACACAAAAATCATCACAATGACAAAATCCCCAATTATAACTTCAAAAAGGCAACTATGATCTTATAATCAACGATCTCTCTTCCCTTGATTGGCAATTTCTATTCACTGGATGCAATACTGTTGAAGACCATTACAACATATTCTTACTAGAAATCAAAAGAGCCATCAAACTATATGTACCAATAACAACTCCCAAAACCAGGAAAAACAGATTACCCATAACAATAAGGAAGCTTCAATCCAAAAAGAGATCACTTTGGCGAAAAAACAAATCTAGTCACATTGCCAACTTCAAAAGCCGATACAAAAATCTATGCCACCAGATAAAAACTGAATGCACTAATTATCACATTAAACAAGAGGAAAACCTATGCACAAATTCCACCCATGCTTTCTACAATTTTGTAAACAACAAACTAAAAGACTCAAGGTCCATCCCACCCCTGAAAGGACCTAACAGCAAAGACTGCAACGACGACACCATCAAAGCACATTCTTTGGCTGAGTATTTGGAAACAGCAATGGATCAAGCCTAGTATTTCCTAGTCGAACCACAGACAACTACAATGATCTAATACATATCAATTTTACAGAAGACATAGTTGAAAAAGCACCGCACAATCTAAAACCATCTCTATCTATTGGACCCGACGGAATATGTGCCTACTTCTTAAAAAAGCTATCCACTGCCATAGCCGAACCTCTAAGCATAATCTTTGAAAAATCTTACAGGACCAGCTCCTTGCCAAATCTATGGTCACAAGCCACGGTCATCCCCATCTTCAAAAAGGGAGACCCCAGCCTAGTTGAAAATTACAAACCAATCTATTTATGCTGCGTCACCTGTAAAGTCATGGAATCAATTATTAACCAATCCATTATCCTCCACTTAGAGACAAACAACCTACTCTCTAATAAACAATTTGGTTTCAGAAAAAAAACCTATCCTGCAATCTGCAACTCTTACACTGCAAAAACATATGGACTACATACAGACAATACTGCTACCCTCCAAAAAGACCTTGATTATGTATCAGAATGGTCAATCAAATGGCAACTTCAAATCTCAACAGATAAATGCTCTGTCTTACATATTGGCAGAAAAAAATCAGAAAATAAAATACAAGCTAAATAGTCAAGACCTTGTTGAGGATCCAAACTTTGTCAAGGACCTTGAAGTACTCATCTCAAATGATCTAAGTGCTACAGCCCACTGTAACTACATAGCCAAAAAGGCATTAAGAGTTGTTAACCTAATCTTATGTAGCTTTTTCTCTGGTAATATTACACTAATAACTGGAGCATACAAAACATTTGCTAGACCAATACTCGAATACAGCTCATCAGTCTGGAACCCACATTACATATCTGATATTAACACAGTTGAGAAAGCCCAGAACTATTTCACAAGAAGAGTTCTCCACTCCTCTACTTGTTGCAGAATACCTTATGCCACCAGACTTGAAACTCTAGACCTAGAAAACCTAGAACTACGCCGCCTCCAGTCCGATCTAAATATAGTATATAAAATCATACATTGCAATGTCCTACCTGCAAATGAATACTTCAGCTTCAATCATAACAACACAAGAGCACACAATAGATACAAACTCAAGGTTAACCGCACCAAACTTGACTGCAGAAAATACGACTTCAGCAACAGAATGGTCAATGTTTGGAATACTCTACCTGATTCTGTGGTTTCTTCCCCAAACCCCAAAAACTTTAACCTTAGACTGTCTACTATTGACCTCACCCCCTTCCTAAGAGTGTGCATAAGCACACCAATGTGCCTACCGTCCCTGTCCTATTGTTTTTATTTTTCTTATAAGTATCTATCTTATGTATTCAAGACTATATTTATTCTTATATCTGTATCTTGTAAGCAATTGACAAATCAAATAAATACTAAATACTAAATTGACAATTCAAAAGATAATGAGTTGTGCAGAAATGGATAAATTAACCCTAGCCCTAAAAGATAAAGAATCATCAGAGTGTTATATGATTTGGGATTATTGGTATGAATGGATTGAGTGAAGACAGACTATATAATAAACAGTAAAGGAAGATAAGCAGTAGTTGTAGTGAATATATATTCCCATAAGATACCAATTGTAAATATTGCACAAAATAATGTTACAAATAGAAAACCACAATCTGTCGTTGTTGAAACTTTTTAATTTTTCTTTTATGATGTTTGTTTTGTTTTAATTGTAAAAATCAATAAAGTTTATTTAAAAAAAAAAAAAAAAGAACAGAGATCAGCCATGACCATGATATCAAAGCTCTGCCCCTTTGTGTATTTATGCATATTAAAAATCCTTTGATTGCAAAGCTGTGGCCACCATTTTCATCGTTTGACACCCCCCCACCGTCCCTATGGACACTCTGGTCTTAAATCAACAAATCCATTGGATGTCCATTTGAAAAGTGCAAGTTGACATGTATAACCATCACTAGGACTTCATTTAGCAGAAACATACTTGGACAATCTATGACAAGAGACCACACTAGAAGCTTCTCTGCTTTGCTTGTCTTTGACTTAGTGTGCAAATGCAACCACTGGTAGTTTGTAAATCCCAAATTGTGGTTTAAGGATTGCGTGCAGCCTGGTAATTTATTCAAGAAAACATAGTTTTGCAAACCACAGTATTAGAAAAGTACTTGTTATCTACTGTGGTCCTGAAGGACTTTGTGCAGTGGGCAATGGGACAAAGAAAGGATGTTCACAGAGCACGGATGCCAAATATGACTCTCAATTTCTTTTTTTAAGTGAAACATGGAAGTGAAGAATTATATATAAGGATTCCATCAAAGTCTTTTCAGATTTCTGCAATAGGAATATACTGAAGAATGATTCAGAAACAGTTTCTTTGAGCACTTTGAGGGGGGCTCGACCTATTCTCCAAAGCACACAATGCAAGACAAGAAGATCACTAAAGGTGGAAGATCATTGAAGAGAGATCCAACCTACAACTAAGGAGAAATTTCCTGACAGTGAGAACAAAGAACCAGTGGAACGGCTTGCCTTCAGAAGTTGTGGGTGCTCCACCACTGGAGGTTTTCAAGAAGAGACTGGACAGCCATTTATTTGTTCAGAATTGTATAGGGACTCCTGCTTGATTGGGGAGTTGGACGAGACCTTGACTTCTGTATTCTGCATTCTAATAGCAATCTCAATTGCTGAGTGATCATAGCACCAGACCCCAAAAGGAAAAGGGGGAGATATTTCTTCATGATTATCTTCTCTGTTTTAGGCAATCCTATTATCTAATTCTTTAAAACCACTTTAAAAACTCTTGTTTTATTTTTAGAAACAAGTTTGTGGTAGAAAATTTATGCATGGTTTGAAGAAATGCTGTAATTGCTTACCAAAGCAATCTGGAAGCTTTGCTTTGGGATGGAGAGAGAAATTTGGAGATGCAAAGACACAGAGATTCTTTAAAAAGCTTCTAGTACTACTCTCAAATATCCACAATGGTTGCAAAAATCATCTGGTCTAGTCTGAAAGCGCTGTGGTGCTGCTGTGGTAAGAATGCAGTATTACAGGCTAACTCAGCTCACTCCAGGAGTTCAATCCTGACCAGCTCAAGGTTGACTCAGCCTTCCATCCTTCTGAAGTCAGTAAAATGAGGACCCAGATTGTTGGGGGCTGACTCTGTAAACTGCTTAGAGACCAGGGCTGCAAAGCACTGTGAAACGGTATATAAGTCTATAAGTCTAAGTCCTATTCTTAATGCTATTGCTAATCCTGATAACCAAATCCAGAATTTAACTACGATTTGCAGAGTACTCAAAACACTTGGCAAGTAAGAAGAATATTACACAAGGATCTTGAGTTTATTCCGTTAAAAAAAAACCTCAACCCATAGTATTGCCTACTTTTTGATTAATCAGGAATTCCCTTGGCTTGGGAAATGAGACTTTTTAGTCAGAGGAAAAACTGTTTTTCTTATCTGAGAACATCACAAGCTCAGCACTATGTCTATGAACCAAGTGGAGAACAAAGATTTTCCTAGCTAGGTTTTGCAGATGAAGGCTTTAAGAAATATCAAGGAATGGTTGGACATACTTTAGATAGAATTTTAAAGTTAGGGGCCAGAATGTAAGAGCAATGGCTTCAGAAAGGGGACACCAACTGGGGTAAGATTTAGTTAAGTTTCAGAAGCAACATTCATAGAATAATTCTCTCCCTTTTCTATTTCTGCCTAAACCAACCACAAATTAAAGCTGGGTGCAGATGGTGTTTCAAAATCATCTCTCATATTTGTGGGCAGAAATGTTGGGAGGATACTTTTACTGAATCTTTCCAAGAGAAAGAAAAGAAATTGTGGTTTATGTTTGTATGAATCCAACCTGTTATGGTGCATCCAGCCATTTGCAATGAAGCCAAGGAAAAAGTATATCCTTAGTGTTGGAGCTCACGTTGCCTTAGAACATAGGATAATAAGGTTGAAAGGGGTAAGTATTTCCACTGTCGGGACATTTCTCCTTAATACTATGCAGCAATACTCACGCAATGAGTCTACAAAATGAGTAGGGCTTTGTTCAACACAGTTGCCTCCTCCATCTTGATCTTTCTGTCACCCACTTCCTGACAGAGGAGCCTGCAGCAGGCCTTCCGATGATACACAACCATCTTGGAAGAAACACCAATTTGAGATCTTGTCTTTATTGGTGTTACCACCTGTCCTTAAGTTACAACCATAATTGAGCCTTGCAATTATGGTCACAAGTCGTGATGGTCATAAAGCAAATCACCACATAACCAGACATGATGTTATGATCTTTTGGGGGGCGGTTGCTAAGTGAACCCATTGTTTGCTATGGGGTGCTTTTTTTTTTTTTTTTTGCAAGAAACTGGAAATAAATGCCAGATTCTAGTAAAAATCTAAATAGTGGTTATGTCACCACATAATACTGTAAAAAGTCATACATGTGGGGCAGCAGTTGAGTACGTAAAATACAGCCCTGTGACCATGGGTTGGCTGGACATTTGAACTTTGAAACCAGGTTGTAAATCCCTGGGGAGGGAGACTCCATTGTAATTTCAAATGGTCACTAAACATCTGGTAATAAATTGAGGACTGCCTGGATCTGGATCGCATCATTTCTGACTATAAATCTAAAGTAGTGCTTCTCAAGCTCTGCAACTTTAAGCCGCGTGGACTTTAACTCCCAGAATTCTAGTGCAATCCGAAGTTTCATTAACAGAGGAATACAATCAAGATCAAGTGAGATACTAATACCACTGTATAAAGCCTTAATAAGACCACACCTAGAGTACTGTGTCCAGTTTTGGTCACCACACTATAAAAAATATGTTGAGGCTCTAGAAAAAGTGCAGAGAAGAGCAACCAGCATGATTAGGGGACTGGAGGCTAAAACATACGATGAATGGTTGCAGGAACTGGGCATGGCTAATCTAGTGAAGAGAAGGACCAAGGGAGACAGGATAGCATCTTCCAATATTAGAGGGACTGCCACAGAGAGGAAGGGATCAAGGTATTTTCTAAGGACAGACAAGGAATAATGGATGGAAACTGAACAAGGAGAGATTCAACCTGGAAATGAGAAACTTTCTGACAGTGAGGACAATCAACCAATGGAAGAGAAGTTGCCCTCGGAAGTTGTGGAAGCTTAAGACTTTCAAGAAGAGATTGGACTCCCATCTGTCAGAAATGGTGTAGGGTCTCCCACTTGGGCAGGGGGTTGGACTAAATGACTTACAAGGTCCCTTCCAACTCTGATTATCTGTTATCTGTTAATTCCCCTGGCCAGTCAGCTGGCTGGGTTGGACTAAATGACTTACAAGGTCCCTTCCAACTCTGATTATCTGTTATCTGTTAATTCCCCTGGCCAGACAGCTGGCTGGTTGGAGGAATTCTGGGAGTTGAAGTCCACACAGCTTAAAGCTGCAGAACTTGTGAAACTCTGCTCTAAAGCATTCTGTGTTTTATTGTCATTCTTTGACAAGAATATCCTAAAATGGAATTTCCAAACCCCAAAGCCTTTTAGCACAGAAAAAGAAAATGGGACTTGATTCCCTTAACTGGATGAGGAAGATTTATCGATACTAGACAAATGAATTCCTACTCTGAGGACTGCCCCTTGGCGGTTGGCAACAGGATGGGTCCAATTGTGATTTGTGATATCCGCTGCGTTGCTCTATAGTTCAGTGAGTTGTTAAAGGGTTTCCTTCAGAAAAACCGAGATTAGATGCCAGCCAAACTTTAATCTGCATTGAGTCAGTATTGCCAAAATAAATTCAATCTCATTATTTTGAAATGGGAAAGTGGTTCCTTTAAAGACATTCCTGAAGGCAAAAAAAAAAATAAATAAAGCACTTTATACAGGTTTTGCCCACCTACCAGCATTTAAAAGTCATTCTCTTTTCCTCATTTCAACAGCTTTCCTGATAATTTCCCCATGCAGGTCATGCTTGGAAGTTGCAAAATCTCTTATTGCTGCGAATGTTTTCTCATACACAACCTGAATGCAAGAAGCATTGCATGCAGAGAATCGGCTACAGCAACCCTGCAAGAGTCTGATGTGACTTTAGACCACCTCTTCTCACTACTTTGACAAGAGGGCCATTCTGCTGAGGCCAGACTTTGAGAGTGATGGATTTCATAACACCCTGGGGTATAGATACGCAGCAAAACACAACTTGAGCAGAAAAAAGCAATAGCCCTTGGATTTATATACTGCTTCACAGTGCTTTACAGCCCTCTCTAAATGGGTTGTAGAGTCAGCCTTTCCCCCGCAACAATCTGGGTCCTCATTTTACCGACCTCGGAAGGACAGAAGGCTGAATCAAACTTGAGCTGGTGAGACTCAAACTGCCGAACTATTTGCAGTGGGCAGTCAGCAGAAGGTGCCTGTAATATTGCATTCTAAAGGCAAGGAAATTCCTATACTTCCAACATCCAGAGTTTTCAGAGTTCTGTTCCGTTCTGATACAGGTAATCCCCATCTTAAAACCACTGGTTTAGTGACCAAAGTTATAACAACACTGAAAAAAAGAGACTTATCACCGTTTTTCACACAAACAACTGTTGCAGCACTCCCATGAAAGTCATGCGGCCAAAATTCAGACACTTAGCAACTGGTTCATATTTATGATGGTTCATAGGATCCCCTTGTCTGAACTTCTAACAAAGTCAAGTTGCTAGGAGATTATTGTTATTCATTTTAAGGTGATAATTAAAAAGTTAAATGATTATTGGGATTTAAAGGGGAATTAATCAAATGATATACAAGGTATAGGGGTGGCACACTCTAATTGGTAATTGGAGGGGAAACTTTTTTGAAACGTTTGGACTGAGATGGAATTTTTGAAATGATGAAATAAGAATATGCGATGAAATTGCAAACTTGGCAGATAAAAGTATAAAGCACAACGAATATGCAGCTATGAGAAATACCTAAAGTTAAAAGAAATAGGTTAAGAAATGAATTGAAAATGTATAAAATAAGCTTGAGGAAAGTATTTGAGAAAATTAATAGAAAATATGTAAAGTAAATGGTAAAATATGCAACTAACTGTGAAAAATGAATATGTAATTCAAGTCATGTTTGTATGGAAATGTAAAAACCTGGAATCATGCTGTTCACTAAAAAAAGATGTTTTTAAAATGTGGAAAACTGAAATAATTTTTTTATAAAAAAAAATAACAGTCATTAAGGAAGCTAGATTCACTTAGCAATTGTGTTACTAATTTGACCACTGCAGGGATTCACTTAACAACTGTGGCAAGAAAGGTCATAAAATGGGGCAAAACTCACTTAACAAATGTCTTGGTTAGCAATATAAATTTTGGGCTCAATTGTGGTCATAAGCTGAGGACTGCTTGTACTTCCAAAATCCAGAGAGTTTTCAAAGTGTTCTGTGTCTGATACTCAACTTCCAGAAGTGAAAGCCAACACTTTGATCCTTTGTAGACATGAAAGTCAGCAAAAGTATGGCAGGGTGTCTTCTGAGTTTTGGTCAAGAGCTCAGTTATCCTTTTTTATTACTATTTTGCTTTTTCTAACCATTTATCCTTGAATTTTTTAAGATCGGCTGAGTTTGTCTTGGTATTGCCATCGACCTAAGAACATTTCACAGAGACAATAATGTCTCTTTCTGATCTACAGAAGACACTTGATGCTACCTTATTTTACATTTTTTTTCTCAACTTCTAAGTCTAAGCTATAGGCCTCGATTTCCTATTGGACACTCACTTAAATATGAGCCAGCAGTGTGCTGCAGCTGCCAAAAAAGCCAACACAGTCCTAGGCTGAATTAAAAGAGGGATAGAAGCAAGATCGCATGAAGTGTTAATACCATTTTATAATGCCTTGCTAAGACCGCACTTGGAATACTGCGTTCAGTTTTCGTCACCATGATATAAAAAGATGTTGAGATGCTACAAAGAGTCCAGAGAAGAGTAGCAAAGGGGACTGGAAGCTAAAACATGCAAAGAAAAGTTGCAGGAATTTGGTATGTCTAGTTTAGTGAAATGAAGGACTAGGGGGGACATGATAGCAGTGTTCCGATATCTAAGGAGATGCCACAAAGAAGAGGGAGTCAATCTGTTCAATCAAAGCACCTGAGGGAAGGACAAGAATCAATGAATATCAACTAATCAAGGAGAAAAGCAACCTAGAACTAAGGAGAAATTTCCTGACAGTGAGAACAATTAACGGTTTCCCTCCAGAAGTTGTGGATTCTCCAACACTGCAGGTTTAAAAGAAGAGTTTGGACAATTATTTGTCTGAAATGACATAGGGTTTTCTAGGGGTTTGCACCAGAAGACCTCCAAGGTCCCTTCCACCTCTGTTATTCTGTTTCTGTTTCCTCCTGATCTCTCCTCTCCTTGTTAACTACCTCTGTCTCTGTTTAGCTTTCTGAGATTAGCCAAAGTTGGCTAGATGTGAGAAGACAAGGAACTCATAACGATGCCTCATGGGATAATGCATTGGTTCAGCTTTAAAGTCTTATGTTGGCTTTGCTGCAAAAGGCTAGGGCAGTTACTTCTTGAAAAATTGGAGCTACCAATACGATTGAGACATACCTAATCCTTCCAGAATATTTGCTTAATCTTTGTAACCAAGTTTGCGAAGGAGAGGGAATATTTTGTGGGGGCCAGGTAACAGTTTTGTCCTACAAAGTTGCATTAACAGAATAATAGAGTTGGAAGGGTTGTTGGAGACAACCCTTTTAATCCAATCCCCTGACCATGGCAAGAGCATTTATATCATCCTGAACAAATGGTTGTCCAATCTTTTCTTGAAAATCTCCAGAGTTGGAGTACCCACAACTTCTGGGAGCAAGCCGTTCCACTGGTTAATTGTTCTCAATGTTAGGAAATTTCTCCTTAGTTCTAGGTTGCTTCTCTCCTTGATTAGTTTCCATCTGCTGTTTCTTGTCTGCCTTTAAGTACTTCTTTGAGGCAGCCCCTCAAATATCGGAACACTGCTATCATGTCTCCTCTAGTCCTTCTTTTCACTAGACTAGACATACCAAATTCCTGTAACCATTCTTCATATATTTTAGCTCCAGCCCTTTAATAACCTTTGTTGCTCTTCTCTGCACTCTTTCCAGAGTTGCAACATCTTTTTTATGTTGTGGTGACCAAAACTGGATGCAGGATTCCAAGTGTGGGCTTACCAAAGCCTTATAAAGTGATAGGGTTGGGGTTTATTTTAGTAGAAGCAGGGTAACATCTACCCTCAGCCCCAAGATCACTTTTTGCATAACAACAGCAGGCCTACTGCCTTCTTTCCAAAGGAAGTTTGGAATTCAAAGGAATAATGGCCGGAATTCCTCTATCTGGGACGCCTCCTGGGCTCTGAGCCCTTCCCAACTCATCATGTTCAATCTGGGCCTCCCTTTCCTTTTGTGGAAGCAGCAATCCAGCCTTTAAAGATGCAGAATTATTTAAGATCTTGCCCTGACAGGATGCAAGTCAACCTTCCCTTTCTCCCCCTTTGCTTTCCAATTCTTTGGTGCTCAAGGAGAAACATTAACAATAAAGAATAAGGAAAATGAATCACTGCTTCTTGCCCTACATAGTAAATTTGACCTCCATGTTTTTTTTGTTGTTTTTTTTAAAAAAACAAATAACACTCAGGTTTCTAATCTAAGAAAGGAAGTGCATCAATGAGTTGATTATTCCTCTGAGGTTAATCCAATAGCTACTATTTTGAAGCTGGTTGGCTTCATTTTCCTTCCTTTCTTTACCAGAAAGAGAGGGGGAGGGGGAGGGGAGAAGAAAGAAAGAAAGAAAGAAAGAAAGAAAGAAAGAAAGAAAGAAAGAAAGAAAGAAAGAAAGAAAGAAAGAAAGAAAGAAAGAAGGAAGGTAGGTATTCAATTTCTTCTTGGCAAGATGCAAGCTTTGGTGTGATTGGTTAAACCACAAGATTTGGGCTACGTGTAGCTTGACACCTGTGAAAACTGAATTCTGCATTCACATCTTACTTGCTGAAGAACTGGAGATGACATGAGCCAATGATGGGAATATTCATTGGGTAGCTGAGCCTGGCATTATGCACTCTCCAAAGATATTCTTTCAGGCTCAGTGACACTGAAATTTAGAAATGCCAGTAACTTCTATTTTTCAGATCCTATCAAACATCAAACCCACTCTAAAGCCAAAGGGAGCCTATAGCTGTTGATGTTCCCAAACAATCTTTGCAAAAAAAATGAGTAGATACTTTCAAGAAACAAAAAGCAAGGGGACTGAGAGGAATCCAAGGAGCATGAAATAATAATTTTACCCCAAATTATTGAAACTCCCCCACATCTTCCACTGAAGACTTCTAACAAAGTGGTTTCCACACACCCCATGTAACTGCAAATTTGTCTTCTCTAAGTCACTTCTCTCTTATAGTCAGTCTCTCATGCCAAGATTTACACGCTCTTTATCAGTTTCAGAAAGTAGCCTGGCTTCCTTTGAGTAACAGCTGGGTAGCTCTATCTTTTTTCAATATCCTGAAAATTAGGCACCAGAAGTTGGCTGAGAGCCCACTGTCAAGAAGAGCTAATTTTCTAGTACTCCTGTTCCTCCTCCTCATTGTTTCCAGTGCTTTGCTCATCTAACCTCCAGTAAATGGTGGTGCTAAGGGTGAGGAATCAGCTTACTCAGTGATTTCCTCCTTGGCACAAGAACAGCTGGCAGAAATGGGTATGAGGAAGAAGATCTAGTGAGGAAAAAGGGTGGGACAGTGAAAGGATCTTGGCCAAGAACCTTCTAAAACTTGGAGTCAACACAATTTCTAGTCAGGCAAATCCATACTCTCATTTACTGACAGAGAGAAATATAATCAAGCCTTATCAGAATGGCTTAATTTTTCAAGAGGCAGATAAGATATCTCTGTTGTAGTGAAGACGTTATCAAGAATCACCATATAAAAGTGCCTGAAAGAAGAGCTGGCACTTTGAGAACATCTACCTGACTAGCAACGCTGAACCACCATTTTGAATTTCCAGAAGGTAAGGTTCGGCATCAGTACAAGGCATTATGGGAAATTGATAATGGTGCTCATAATCGCAAGGTGCCAAAAATGTAGTGTACCTGACACTCAGGAGCTAGAATTCAGCCTGCCCAGAAATTGGCAGCTTGCCCCTGAAATGATTTTTTGTCATTGGGAAAGCAAGAGGCAATTCCACTTCTCCACCTCACCTGATTGAATGGTGGTGGATGGAAGGATTCTCCACCATTCAGTCAGACCTGAAGAAGCAGAACACCTTCAAGGAAAAAGAAAGGAACTCCAGTTGCCTCTTGAAAAAAACAAGCTCAGTTTGGGACAACCGTGGCCTGAATGACTGAGAATCTCCATAAACATTCCTGATAGGGAAGTAAGAAAGTTTGTATGTGTTCTGGCAGGCCATCCTGGGAAGAAAGTTCGGGAGGAACAATCACAATGATAAGGCAGCAAGAGTTACAATTCCTTTCAAAAACAAATGACTCCATATTCAAAAGCATTCTAAGATGTGGAGTGATAACAGCAGCACAGAGATTAATTTGCAGTCTGGTCCAAAGTAGGTGTTTACAGATATAGCATGGAAAACAGAAGAGGTCTGCTGATTTCCAGGTTTTAAATACTTTGTTAGTAGAAGGAAGCTTGAGGAATTTGTTGGTGTCCACTCTCCCCTTTCGTGATGGCCTTCCTGCTTGCACAGAAGGCCATATGCCCCACCTCAAGCACTCCAATTACCCAAGAAAAAATATAGAAGAACTGAAATTGTATCCAATCCAGAACTGGCATTTCTTATTAAATTGAGAATGGGCATTGAAAACAGGTTCACAAAACAATCATTCCCCATGTAGTAGTTAAAGCTGTCCATGATCTTCAAAATATACAGAGTGCTTGAAGGATGAGGTCAACTGGTTTAAAATTATTACAACATTATGTTCAGGGATGTAGCTGAAATCAGTTTGGGGAAGTAACTTAAAAACTGGGCTATTTGAATAGACTAGGAATAGCTACTGGTATTACATTAAGAAATTTGAACTAGATGTTAAGTATCTTTTTGAGAGCTTTTATTCACTTGCAATTAGCAAAAATACAAGTCCTTGACTTACAACAGTTCATTAAGTCCAAAGTTGCAACGAAGGAGGATATTTGTAGCTCAGGATTGAAATGAGGAGTCTCTGGTGCTCTCTGAACTTACTTGTTTCTTGCAGACATTTCATTACCCTAGCTAGATAACATCATCAGTGCTAGAAGGGAGAGGGACTTGTGGAGAGAAAGAGAAGGAGAAGAACTGTGAGGCCCTTGGTGCTCTCTGAACTAGCTTGTTTTCTTGCAAATGTGTCATTACCCAAACAAGGTAACAGTGCTAGTAACAGAGGTGATATTTTGCAGGTACTGACCGGTTCTGGAGAACCGGTAGCGGAAATTTTGAGTAGTTTGGAGAACCGGCAAACACCACGTCTGACTGGAGATTTTACAGTCTCCTTCCCCTGCCACGCCCACCAAACCACACCGCACCCACCACAGAACTGGTAGTAAAAAAATTTGAATCCCACCACTGGCTAGTATGGAATGCAGTTTGCTGTCAGTTTATATGACTTGTCATCAGAAGATAAACTGACAGCAAACTGCACTCTTTACTGATGATGTTAGGGTAATGAAACGTCTGCAAAAAAAACCAAGCAAGCTCAGAGAGCACCAAGGACCCCTCAAAGCGACAATGGCATTGAAAAAAGTCACTTATGGCCATTTTCCACACTTATTACTGCGGTATCCCTGTGGTCACTTGATCAAAATTCTGAGACTTGGCTACTGACTCATATTTATGACAGGTGCTGTATCCCGGGGGTCATGTGATCTCCTTTTGTGACCCTCTGACAAGCAAAGTCAATGGGGAAGCCAGATTCACTTAACAACCCGGTTACTTAACTTAAAAATTGCAATGATTCATTTAACAACTGTATCAAGAAAGACTATAAAATGAAGCAAAATTCACGTAAGCGTCTTGCTTAGCAACAGAAATGTTGGGCTCAATTATGGTCATAAGTCTAGGACTACCTGCATGGCCTGCTAATCTGTGTTTTTCCTTGGGTCCTTATGACATGGCCATCATCTGATCCCCAGCCTAGACCAGAGGCTGGTGGTAGTCAGCCATATCAGGATGAGTTGTCCTTTGGGCCGCTTATGAATACGGGCTTAGCGGTCTTCTGGAAAAGTTCTAAATCCATGTCCCAAAAGGGGTCTGGGACAACTCGGCACAGCCATCTCACTATGGCCAACTCGCCGCGAGACAGGAGTTACACTAATATCCAAGAAATGGTGGAACAAAACCCATTCAAGAGAAGATGCCAAATGAGGGGCAAAATGAAAAGTGAATGACAAAAATTAAACTGTTTTAATTATTTTAAATACTTGAATTGCTGAGTTGGCCCAAGGTGAATTGGCCGTGGCAAGTTGGCCACAAAGAGTTGTCCCATTCCAACTCAAAGGAGCTGGCTGTTAGCTGAAATCAGTCAGTCCTTCCAAATTCTATAATGAAGATATTGGACAAGCACAAAGGAGATCACATTCTAGATGCCTTCTCCTCCCCACCCCCCACCCAATCATGGAAACTCCTTCCGTGACTTTGAACCCACCATTGCCTCTCTCTGCCTTACCTACCTGACAATGAGCTTCTTCCTCGGTGAAAGGGAATGAGGAAGAAGAATTATTAATATGCCTTGAGCTCCTGAAGGAAAGGTAGAATATAAATCCAAGTAACAATGACTAAATCTTTCCTAGCTGGTAATGCTTAGAAGGAAGGGAGAGGAAGAAAACCAGGGGAATCGCTGTCTTAATGTACTACCGTGTTTCTCACATAATAAGGCCGGGCCTTATTTTTTTGAGCCCTGAAAAAGCGGCTAGGCCGTCTTTTCGGGGGTAACTTAATTTCCCCCTTTCATCCTCATCTAGGCGCCCGCAGTCAGCCTCGCCACCAGCCGCTCCTAAGGGGCGATCATGGTGAAGCGCAGAGAGCTCCCTACTCCCACCAAACACCTTTGCTGCAGACCCAAGACCTTTGGCACCTGCCTCTGTTGCTTTCCCTTCTGCCCATTCCGCTGCCGTTTGGAGTGCCGTTGGAGCTGCTGCCGCCGTTTGGAGCTGCCTCTGCCGTTTGGAGCTGCCTCTGCCGTTTGGAGCCGCCGCCGCCGTTTGAAGCTGCCGCTTCCGCGTTTGGGCACTACCGCTGTTTGGAGCACCACCGCCACTCCAAACACGGCGGCAGCTCAAGCGCGAAGCGGCAGCTCAAACGGCGGCAGCTCAAGCGGCGGCGGTAACTCGCTTCCGTGTTTGGAGCTGCCTCTGCCGTTTGGAGCCGCCGGCGCCGTTTGGAGTGCCGCCGTCACGTTTGGAGCTGCTGCTTCCGTGTTTGGAGCTGCTGCCGTGTTTGGAGTGGCGGTGGTGCTCCAAACAGCGATAGTGCTCCAAGCGGGCGGCAGCTTCAAGCGGCAGAGGCAGCTCCAAGCGGCAGAGGCAGCTCCAATGGTACTCCAAACAGCGGCGGCAGCTCAAACGCGCGGCGGTGGCTCCGCTTCCGTGTTTGGAGCTGCCTCTGCCGTTGGAGCCGCCAGCGCCGTTTGGAGTGCCGCCGTCACGTTTGGAGCTGCTGCTTCCGTGTTTGGAGCTGCCGCCGTGTTTGGAGTGGCGGTGGTGCTCCAAACAGCGGTAGTGCTCAAGCGCGAGCGGCAGCTTCAAGCGGCGGCGGCTCTAAGCGGCGGCAGCAGCTCCAAACGGCAGAGGCAGCTCCAAGCGGCGGCGGCGGCTCCAAATGGCAGAGGCAGCTCCAAATGGCGGCGGCGGCTCAAGCGGCAGAGGCAGCTCAAGCGCGGCAGCAGCTCCAAGGGCACTCAAATGGCGGTGGTAGCTCCAACGGCACTCCAAATGGCAAGTCCCCCACCCTTCCCCCTATTTTGCATGTTTTAAACTAGGCCTAAATTTGGGGGAGGGGCTTAATTTGATTTTATGCCTAGAAAACATGCTGGGTCTTCCTATTGGTGGAGGCCGTATTGTTGGAGAAACATGGTATCAATGCTGTAAATAAGGACCTTGGCATTTTTGTAGTAAGATAGGGATTGCTGGCAAATGATACGCTGATGGAATTTTCTCTTGGCTGAAGGACATCCAGGCAGCACTTCAACTGGGCTTTGAAGAAGAGCCCTGAATGGAAGTAGATCTTTTGCTGACTGATCTCTGGTTGGAAAGGTTGGAAACTTAGAACTGAGGAAAAATTTCCTGATGGTGAGAATAATTAACCAGTGGAACAGCTTGCTTTCAGAAGTTGAAGGTGCTCCATCACTGGAGGTTTTCAAGAAGAGATTGGACAGCCGTTTGTTCAGAATTGTATAAGGTCTCTTGCTTGAGCAGGGAATTGGATTGGAAGGCCTCCAAGGGCCTTCCAACTCTGTTATTTTGTTCTGTTGTTCTTTCAATAATCAATGGATCCATCCCATCAAGTCCAAAGAAAGTCCAGATTGCTATAGGATCTCCGGCCATGGGCAGGGAGTTTATTTATTTGTTTATTTACTGAATTTAAATTGCCGCCTTTTCGCCCATGGCGACTCAAGGCGGCTTACAGAATATAAAACTACATTTAAAACAATAAAAACTAACAAAAAGAACCAAATAAATTAATAAAGTACAATGTAACAAAACCACCCCCAAACTCCCACCCACGCCAACCCAATGACAGCAGATCATTTAATGGGTTCCATCCCGCTCTGGGTTCCCCAGGCCCGCTGGCAGAACCAGGCCTTCGGCGCCTTCCGGAACAGTGCTAGAGTGGGGCCATTCTAATCTCCGGGGAATGATATTCCAGAGAGAGGGAGCCAACGCAGAGAAGGCCCTTCTTCTGGGTCTCACCAGGTGTATCTCCCTTGGGGGTGGGACCCGCAACATTCCCTGCCTCCCCGCTCTAATGGGTCGGATAGATGTGACCGGTAAGAGACCGTCCTTCAGATAACCTGGTCCTGAGTTATACTAGAAGACATCCAATGTCCATTTCAACTCTATTATTCTATGTTCTTGAGCCCAATTTTTGCTACATACTCAGGTGAGAGGACCAAATAACCAGACACAACTGCCTTTTGCTTTTAACCCAATCACAGACTGTCTGGAGAGAGTCAAATCTCAGCAAGAGTGTAATGGTCAGGTAGAAGAACAAGACAATAGTGAGACAAAAGGTATCGGAGTCTGGACCTGAGAAAGTGCCTCATCCTGGACCCTCCCTAGATCTCATGGAGATAAAAGAAGGGAGGGAGAAGCACTTTCAGACTTGCAAGATCTTGTAACTGTAACCCCATAATAAAAGGAGCATTCTTAACTTTAATTTCCTCATTGGTCCATCTTGGGTTGTGTTCCATCGAAACACTCACCATGCCTGAACCTGTGTAATTTTCAAGTCCAGGCAAAGTTTACTAGTGTGGACATCCCTAAATCAGGATGGTCAATAAATTGCAGAAATCAGCAGGAGCCATCATGTATTTTGTATTCCCAAATCAGGAATCATTGCTGTAGTTTTTGAGAACTACCTTCAATACATGAACTAATAAATTTCAGGTAGTCCTCAACTTGAAACCATTTGTTTGGTGGCCATTCAAAGTTACAACAGCACTGAAAAAGTGACTTATGGCCACTTTTCACACTTACAACCATAGCAGCATACCCATGGTCACAGGATCAAAATCCAGACACTTGGCAACTAGCATGATAGTGTAGTTCTGAGATCCTGTGATCACTGTTTTGACTTTCTGACAACAAAATCAGTGAGGAAACCACATTCACTTCACATCTCTGTTACTAATTTAACAACTACAGGTGTTCACTTAACAACTTTGGCAAGAAAAGTCATAAAATAGAACAAAACTCATTTAACAAATGTCTTGCTTAACAGCATACCTTTTGGTCTCAATTGTGGTTGTAAGTTGAGGACTATTTGTATAGCAGTTCTTAACAAAAACAGCTACTTAGCCTCCATCTCCATTTCCAAGTGAGATTCTGGAAAACTAGGCAAGCATACTGGCAAGTCACACAACATACAAGACTGTGCTCAGGTTTGGACAATTTGTGATTCAGTCTGTTACAGACTGAACTAAGCCAATAGGAGGAAAAACTCTACATGACTTTCAAAACAAGCTCTGATGATACTTGGAGAGAAAGACAGAGGATGAAAGCTTTGGGCAACAAGAGTTTTGCTATGTTTGAAGTATGACCAAGCCCAGACTTTTAACATAAAGAAAAAAAGACACGGAAAATTTCCTCAAAATAAAGATGTCAGCAAGAAAAGGAAAACAAGAGACTTTTTTTTTTTAAAGGATCAGAGAAATCACGGGAAAGTTTTGGACTAGAAGATATCCAAAGTCTCTTCCAACTCTGCTATTCTATTTTCAGGAGAAGAGGCAATGAAGGTGTTCACAGTCCTATATCAACAAACATGAAACAAGAGTTTGTATCAGAAAGGTTTGAAGTTGACAAACATATTATATCAAATAAATGAGATGAAACAGGGTGCACATTTTTAATGAAGCATTGCATCAACCCCCCCCAACCCCCCCACCCCCCACCCCCCGCCAAGCAAAACATAATGGATGGAAAATAATCAAGGAGAGAAGCAACCTGGAATTAAGGAGAAACTTCCTAATAGTTAATCAGTGGAACGGCTTCCCTCCAGAAGTTGTGGCTCCATCACTGGAGGATTTTAAGAGACTGGACAACCACTTGTCTGAAATGGTACAGGGGGTTGGACTAGAAGACCTCCAAAGGTTCCCCCGAGCTCTATTTTGATTGATAAAGGAAAATTGATCCAAGTGTGAATACTGAAATTCCAGATGAACAGACAGGTTTCAGTAGAGGCAAAGGGCTCCACGATCAGAGAGCTAAAATGAGATAGATAGAATACGAGAGAATACAAAAAGTGGTTTATCTTTGCTCGTTAACTAAACATAGATCAGGAGTCTCCAAACATGACAACTTTGGCAAGTGAGGACCTCAACTCCCAGAATTCCTCAGTCAGCCATGCTGGGTGGGGAATTCTGGCAGTTGAAATCCACAAGTCTTAAAGTTGCCAAGTTTGGAGACCCCTTGTGTAGATCTGGCCAGAACATGGAACACATTAAAGCTAATCTGCATACCTGAATGCCTGGTTATTTTTTTAAAAAATAAGCAAGAACGGCCTTTGCAGAAGTCCTTATTTGTATTGCAGAACTCCTTCTGACTACCACATAAGGGATGTGGTAAACCAAGATAAAAGCTTTTGTTCAGGTCTGGAAATGGAAGGCACATTTTTGTGAACAACTTTCACATGATGCTTTGCTTCAACCCTTGATGCTTTTGACTAGGTACACCTTTTGTCTCACTATGGCCACAAGCAGCAACTGGTGCCCATCACTGTACTCTGATGCCATCATACTGCATACTTCCTGTCTCTGCCTCCTGTGTTCTGCTTCCTTGGTTATTTTCCACACGTACCACAAGTGTGTGTTATTATGAGATGCCCTCAAGCCAATGCCTAAACCCACGTACAGTTTTGCATGCAAAATATGAGAAGTAAAATAATTCAGAAACTCCACTGGGGAAGGAAAAAAATAATCCACCCAACTTCAAGTATCTATTGCATCTGAAGATCCTTTTTCTTCTTCTTTTAATGGTATCTTCTCCTTCCTGAAATATCCACAGTGAGAAAGAAGTCTTTGAAGAGACCCTTAAAAGAAATCTTTACTTTTGTGAAGAGGAATGAAGGCCGTGAGGTGCTATTTTCAAGTTGCTGCTGTGGTTTGGTAAAATAAATCCCCTTAGAATTCAGACTCCTTCTGTTCCTTCTAACATCTCCAAAACTTCGGAAAACAGACTCCCAAAATAAGCGTTTGATGAATAATCTATCATTGGCATTTTTACTTTACTTTGAATTATCTCAATATGTTTAATTGTTTATGCTATTTTAGGTTTGCATTTGGCTTTTTTACAATTTTGTTCTATCTACTTCTCAGCTTTATAACTCTAATTCACAAAGAGGGTTGTTTTAAATTTAAATTTACTCGCTGCAGATGTTTTAACAATTGATGGGTTTTATTTTATCTATTTAATAAACCACTAGAAATCTATATCAATTCAGCAGTATACAAGTAAAATTAATTATTTAATCAATTAAGAAATGACTTCCAAGTTTCCTCCTTCCACACCTCTGGACATAACCTAGTTGAACCTAATGGGAAATTCAGACTTGGAAAGATTATTTTTCCTGTAAAAGGGCATGATGTAGTAGGAAAATAATAGGTGGAGAACGGAACAATCTCTTCCCAGAGATATGCAACTCTGTGTCAGTGAAAAAAGAGTGGAACTACTTCCAGCAGTATGGCTGGATTCATACAACATGCATGGGCAGATCAGGAAAAGTCTTGGCAAATTTAATGTTTCTCTTGCTAAGAACCTTGCTGGCTTAGCAGGCAGGATTTGCATCCAGGCCATCTGGTTAGCTTAGGATTCCTGAATTTGGGGAACCCAGAAAAGGAGTGAATTCTATAACTAAGTTAAGCAGGTCATCTCAAGAGCAACTGAAGGCAGGACAAGAAGCCATGGATGGAAACTAATCAAGGAGAGAAGCAATCTAGAACTCAGGAGAAATTTCCTGACAGTGAAAACAATTAACCAGTGGAACTGCTTGCCTCCAGAAGTTCTGGGTGTTTTTAATTTTTTTAAAAACTTGAGGTTTTTAAAAAGAGATTGGACAACCATTTGTCTGAAGTGGTATATAGGGAATTGAGCAGGGAGTTGGACTAGAAGACTTCCAAGGTCCCAATTCTATTATTCTGTTCTCTTAACAAAGCTGGGTTAACAAAATTCATTAATAACAAACCTCAGTGGTTGGTTCACATAATATGCTTGGCCAGCCAAACAAGCTACAAGCACATCTCAGTCTGCACATTGGGCTTGTAGAAGGCTACAATGGTGGAGGCCTGTTGAGCTTCAGGGGGCAGAGAGGTCTTATAGGGTAAGGGCTGCCATAGAAAAGATCTACTTCCTAGCTCTCAATAGATGGCAATGTTGAGGGGCTAGGAGCATGACCGCCCTATCTGAATTGATCGGACACAGACCTTGAGATGGCAGCACGAGATTCAGAAAAGGTTTTGTGCCATTTAAGAGTCACCTGGATTTATGCAGCCAGATATGATTGCATTGAATTGTGGGCACAGTATACGAGCATCCCTCTTCCTCAATCTGGTGCCCTTCAATTGAGGGTTGGCCTTGGAGATCAAGAGCCATTCTTCAAGCTCTAGTGACCCAAGTAATGACCCGGCTGTTAAAAGGGCTGGGAAGGAAACGGGGATTCATTACAGATTCTGTCAGCATATGAAATCATGACTGTGGCCTCCATTCTTGAGTCTCAAATGAGCAGCTTTCAGAAGCCAACCTTTTGGTTAAAGGGCATTTTGGTCCTCAACTTCATGACTCCTGAGGTCGCTATAATTCTACCCTTGCCTCCCTTTTAGTTGAGAGAGATCAACCACAGGAATCAGACTGAAACCTACATGCTCTCCTCCTGGAAAGAAATCTCTAAGAAAAGGGTCTAACTTTGTATCCACTCTACTGGAAGGAAGCCTGTTAAATTCAGCAAGGTTTATTTTTGAGCAGGCAGGGCTGGATCATAAGGAAAGCATTGATGCTTTCAAATTGTGAGGAAGAGCAGACTCTTGAGAATCCCTTGGACATCAAACCAGTCAATCCTAAAGGAAATCAACTCTGTTCATGCTGGCCAGGAAATTCTGGGAGTAGAAGTCCACAAGTCTTAAAGTTATCAAGTTTGAAGAGCCCTGTGTTAGAAAAATGTGGCTAATGCCAACAAATTATCATTCCCTTTTGTACATTTGGTGCATGCTTCTGCCTGGGGCCAAGTGGTTGCCCTACTTAATCCTTTCAGTCAGCTTCTATGCATATTCACACAGAAATAAATCTGCCTGAGATCAGTTTATTGCTCTGTGGGCATGTAATTAAAGCTTTGTTGGCTGACAGATATTCTCTGCTCTGAAATAACTCCACAACCTGCAAACCTCTCCAGTTTGCGAGCCAAAGCCTCATTTGAAATGTCCCTGGGATAGAAGTTCAGATTTACGGATTTCTTTTAACCTGCTAAAAAAAATTGAGATAGGTGGTAAGTGATAGACTGTCCCTTCCATATCGATCATAACATGGTTAGTTCCTCCTCATCAGTGTGAACGGTTTTTCACACTTGAGCAAAAACAAGACTACAGCTGGTGCCTTCACATACTGAATCTCAATGCTGAAAAAGTTTCAGTGCACAATTACAACTTGGTCTAGGCACCATCATTAGATCTACAATGGAATGGAATGGAATGGCATAGGGCTGGAAGGGACTTGAAGGTCTTCTAGTCCAACCCCTATATCATCTCAAAAAAGTGGCTGTCCAGTCTCTTCTTAAAAATTTCCAGTGACGGAGCACTCACACCTACTGAAGGCAAAAGCTGTTACACTGGTTAATTGTTCTCACTGTTAGGAAGGTTCTCCTTGATTAATTTCTATCCGTTGTTTCTTGTCTTGCCTTCTGGTGCTTCGGAGAAGAGGTTGACCCCCTCTTCTTCTTGGCAGATCCTCAAAATTGGAAAGCTGCTATCATGTCGCCCCTATTCCTTCTTTTCTCTAGATTAGCCATACCCAATTCCTGCAACCGTTCTTCATATCTTTTAGTCTCCGGGCCCTTAATCCTGTTAAACATCATATAGTCCTGACCATTTTTTTCGACCTAGAAGAACATGGGACCATCCAAACTGGCCAGTTTTTGCTCAGTGACAGCGATGGCCAAACCAACATTTTTAACATTGATTAACAACTTCCTTTATCTACCGTTCTTTGTTGGCCAGTCAGATTTGTTGAAATGCTACGGCAGAATCTTGATGAATCATTATTTTAGAAGATTCCTCCTCATCATTCTTTTCAGAATGAAGAAAGTATGGAATGTTTTGATAGTCCTAACATGCTGATCAATCTCCTGAGACTGCAGAGCACTCAAAATAAAAATAAAACGATCAGCACAAGTGATTCATTTCAAAGCTATTCCTCCATCACCAAGCCAAGGCTGAAATCAGAATTTTAGGTTTTCTAATCATCCTGAAAAATAACGTTCTTGACCCTATTTCTGATGCATGTGAAATTACACACATATCTACCTCTGCTCTTCAACAGTCAACACATAAAAAACAATATTTAGAAAAAGTAAACCTGTTAGTGATATAACGTGCATTGCAAATGCAGTTGTTTATTAATCCAGTCTAGATGTGCTGGATATGATAGGAGTGTCACAACACTACACAAGAGTTCTAGCCTGCAGAAGATCGTCTTTTCAAATTCTGTTTGAGTTCAAAATGATCACCCCACCACCACCAATTATATCAGTGCTAATAAGCAGTGGTATGAAATATGATGAGTCGTGTGTGTGTGGTGTGTGTAAAACATTAAGATGGCAGCTATATATTGTTCTCAATTTATGACCACAAATTTCTATTGCTAAAGAAGACATTAAGTGTGTTTTGCCCTGTTTTATGAAGTTATTAGATTAGTAACACAGTCATTAAATCAATATGACTTCCCCATTGACTTTGCTTGTCAGAAGATCACAAAAAAGTGATCACATGACCCTAGGACACTGCAACTGTCATAAATGTTGTCCAGTTGCCAAGCATATGAATTTTGATTAAGTGACCACGGGCATACTGCAACTATCATATGTGAAAAATGGTCATAAGTCACTTTTTTCAGTGCAGTTATAATTTTGAACGGTCACTAAACAAATGGTTGTAAGTCAAGGTCTACCTGTATAACCACACAATTGAAGACTTTGTAACCTTGATTGGTTGTGAGCTACGTTTCAAAAATGGGTGGAGCTTCAATCATCTATTTGTAGCCTTTGTCTTGATATTTTGACTACTCTTGAAGCTGGATATGTACAATTAGAACCATGTTTCTCAACCTCTGGAAATTTAAGATGGGTGGACTTCAACTCCCAGAATTCCCCAGCCAGATTTGCTAGTTGGGGAATTCTGGTTATTGAAGTCCACCCATCTTAACACTCCAGAAGTTGAGAAACATTGAATTAGAGAATTCATAAGGTCCATTTCAGTTCACTTTGGATTGGGTCCTTGATTCTCCATAGAGTGAATGGATGAGGATCGGTCCATTGCAACCTGCAGATATTCCCAGCTTTCCATTTGTCAAACTCAATGAAGCAAGAGGACTCAAAGACAAGAGGCCAACTGAAAGCTGGGTTTTTGGAAGATGATTCTAACTTGGACCAGATGAATATTCCTGCTGCTGTTCTCATTTATTTGCACGAAAGGGAAACTTGATTCCAAAGATGATTTCAAAGGAGAAGAATTTTCGTGAAATCCTCATGGGAAGGACATGCTGTTCTTGCACTGATTTAGGGATGAGGCCTCTCTTTTGTAATTCTTTTCCCTGCACCTACCAGAAACCCTCCCTGCCTTTCTCCACTTCCATCAAATCCCAAGAGAAAGTCAAGGTCAAGAAACACAAAGTGAAGTTGGAAAATGTAGGTTATCAGAGAGGCTTCAGAGTGACAGAAAGAGGAACCCAAGAATGCCTCTCCCCAGTCTGGAAGATTTTCACATATCCCTTCCATGATGGGTCCTCTCTATACTTGGATGATAACAAATTATTTTCTCTGTACAACAGTTGAGAATCTGCTTAATGGGGTTGTCTAATGTGGAAGGGATGTCACTCTCATAAATTTGGTGTTTAAGGAGGTTCCAGGTATCATTCTTGGAACCTCCAAACAAACATGGAAGGGACAGGCTTGAAATTCTAGAGCAAAGACCACAGGTGTAGGCCAATCTTTCCCAATCCAAGTGACTTCCAAATATGTAGGTTTCAGTTTGCAGCATTCTCCATATGACCATGACTATAACATCTAAGAGTTAAAGTCCAACATCTAGAAGGTTACTACAGACAATTCTGAACAGACATTGGGTAGGAATCCAAATAACATGGATTGTGCTTTGGGGAAGAATCCTTTTCTCCTGTGGGATCCAGGTTGGGACAATCCATGGTTCTTTACTTTTTATGAAATGTCTGGCTTGACTTAAAGGTTCTTCTTTTTTGATGACCTTTCAACTTATCTCAGGAAACCTTCCCCAACCTCCAGAATTGAGTCCCCACCCCACCCCAAAACTGCCAGTCCCTCTGGACAATGAGAATTTGGTAATCAGCAATCCTGCACAACTGGAAGGAGGCAAATGCATGCAATTTATTGGTAGCTTTTTCATGCCATCTCTAAATTGCGGCGTTTTGCAAATTTATAAAATTTATTTATCTTTTCTTGGGTGGTTTAATTGTTGTTGTCGTTGTCATAAGCTGCCTGGAGCACATTTTCTTTGTGAGTAAAAAGGGCTATGGGTCTCCTAATAAACAAATTAACTAACAAACAACACATAAAGCAACTCTTATAATCAAGGAAAGAGGATTTCAAGCAAAACTGAGAGCGATGGCTCTTAACTGAAAATGTTTTTTTTTTAATCCCAGCATTGTTTGTTGTTTGCTTTAAAGCAGGGGTGTCCAACCTTGGCAACTTTAAGACTTGTGGACCTCAACTCCCAGAATTCCTCAGCCAGATTTGCTGGCTGAGGAATTCTGGGAGTTGAAGTCCACAAGTCTTAAAGTTGCCAAGGTTGGACACCCCTGCTTTAAATCTTTCTTTTCTTTCTCCGCTCAAGAAAACAAATTATTTTAAGCGACAATATTAACCCCCGCACTGCCTCAAAAAAAAAAAAAGAGGTCCAAATACAGACTAGAAATGCAAGGGATTCCTTGGTCGTCTGAGACCAAATAAACTCAACAGGTAGTCCTGGATCAGATTTCCTTGACCTTTCAATCTAGAACAATTCCCTTTATCCTGCAGCTCCTGCTCCCCACTTCCTTCGCAAGGTTGTTCCCACACTTAAGAAAAACACAGGAAGATCTAAGGAAACTTATGGGGAAACAGAGAAGACAAAGCACAGGATCTGAAAATAGAAGTGGAGCCCATACATTTCCTTTACATATGGCAGCTGACTCCAGATTTCTACAAAAATCTTTGGGGTCATATGCTTTTTCCATTCCCTACACACACACACACACACACACACACACACACACACACACACACACGCAAATGGAACTTGGGACTGTTTCATTATCAGCAAACAGCTCCAAACCCTCTTGTTTTCATTTCCCCTTAACAAATGCTTGAAAAATTATAAAGCCTCCTTTGCAAAACTGAAAACTTTGCTGCTTTAGCTACACAAGACCTCTTCACATCCCTTTTGTTCCATCAAGGAATTGGGTGTTGTTTGGCCTAGTGTGAGAGGCAGCAGAGGAATTAAAACAAAAACAAAACTTACAATTGGATTGCATAAAGTTTTATGGAGGAAGAAATGGATGGGCTGTGCCCACTGCACGAAAAAATAAGAAATTCCGAGCCAGCCACCATTTTGACTTCCCACTTCCCATTGTTTTGAACAATGTGTGTAGTTTCCACCCCACTCCACGCTGAGATTCATTCAAAGCCATTCCCCCGAGGCTTGGACTGATCCGTTAGCAATTGTATTCGCAAAAGGAACATGGACAGGACAAACACAAAATCTATCCTGTTTTATGACCCTTAAAACTTCATTAAAATAATACTGATTTAATCCAGGATAGTTAAGATGATTAACCTCTCCATATTTCTCTCACTTTAAACATTGCAATTTTGAAAGAGATATTGGACTCAAAACTGCAGCCTGGGGAAGTGACATTATGCTGCTCAATGTGTAAGGCACCATTTCCTTTTGAAAATGTCTTCAGGGAAGCCATTCTGGATGTCTCGACAGTTCTCATATGGGCCCCTAACTCTTACAAAAATGTCTGATCTAGTAAAATTAGAGCCATTGAATCAAACACAATGCTAGTGACTTGGGGTGATCTCCATGGAGTTTTCTTAGCAACCCTCTAGAAGTAAGTTGCTGTTGTCTTTCCTTGGGGAGTTTTTTCAAAGTTTGGTCAAATTCAATCAAGATTTTCAGGATCAGGCAAGTGCTGAGGTCTCCTCTATGTTGAACTTAACTGAAGGTGACTCCATCAGCACATTCAAGAACTTTTCTCAGCAACACTACAGAAGTTTGCCACTGGGTTCTCCCAAGACGGAACCCCCAGATAGCTCCTAACCCTATTTAGCACCCAAATCCAAACAAACTCAGTGAAGATCTGCCAGCTGCTAAAAACTTTGACGAATCCCCCACAAGGGTTTGGAGAATGTTTGGATTAGATAGAAAGAGCTTTTGACTTTGTATTATTTGATGGAAATGTTTTTTGTCTCTTCATAATCTCATGTCAATGGGCATTCAGGTCTAGTTCTATTCAAAAGATGGGCCCTGTTTTTCAAGGATTTAGGATAACGGAAACAAAAGATGCTTCAGACATTTGTAGCCAAATACAAAGTATGACTTTGGACAAGTAGAGTAGCTATCCAGTGGTAGGATTCAATTTTTTTTACTATTGGTTCTGTGGACGTGGCTTGTTGGGTGTGGCATGGCTTGGTGAGCATGACAGGGGAAGGATACTGTAAAATCCCCATTCCCGCACCACCCCACTAACCTGCTTTCCAGCTCTGTTCTCCTGTGCAGGGCAACTAAAGAAGACCCAGCTGATCGGGAGGCAGATAATAGATGGGAGTGAGGCCAGTCAGAGGTGGTATTTGCTGGTTCTCTAAACTACTCAAAATTTCTGCTACTGGTTCCACAGAACTGGTCAGAACCTGCTGAATACCATCTCTGTAGCTATCCCACAAAGGCACAAAGCAGGGGTCTCCAAGCAGGCAGAGTCAATGGCATTCAAAGCCTCGCCCCGTTGTTGTACAGGATACACACAAGGGACAGGGCTCCTATTATGTAGTCAGGGCCACCATCTTGAATTTTTTCATCCTTCCATGGATCCCCCTGACTCATTTTGCATCAACATCATCATTATCACCATCCTCCTCCACGTTTTCATGAAAACAGAATGAGAATCATCAAAAGAGAATGAAAGTAACATATACTCTTCTCATTTTCTTTGCAACTTCATTCAGCTTTACTTAGTAAGTAAACAAAGTTTAGTTAACAAGGCTCTGCCATGCCACAGGAATCATTAAAACATTACCCGAAAGAATATCCTTAACACAAGAAAAAGAAAAGCACAGTAAAAGAAAACATTCAGAAGAAGCAAACAACCAAACAGAATTAAGATGATTCGGGGGAGCAGAGTGGTAATGGGGAGTGAAGTTTCATACATCCAATCCAATCCACTCCACTCCACTCCAATCTAATCCACCCATCCACCCACTCAATGACTTCTAACCTACATCTTCTGAAAGTCGGACCACAATGAGAGAATTACTAGATTTAATTCAATATTTTCCCTGCAATAGCAATCCCGCAATTTAGGCTGAGCTAATAGTAGCAGGTCCAGAGTCACCTGGTAAATTTCCCAGGCTGAGAAAGGATTCGAAAACACTCCCTTTTCAATAATTCCAAACCTCAGCAGTTCAACCTACACTATTCACTAAAAATCTAAGTGCAGATTAAGGAAATTCTCTGAATCTCCCCTATCTATATTACAAGTTTCTCTCTCAGTACTGAATTTCAAAAATATTCATGCTGCACAACATTACCACAAATGCAAACATTATAGAGTTGTTCCTAGAATCCCATGCCTATAAAAAGCTCTTTAATAAACATTTCTGAAACAAACACCGATTTTATCTCTAATAACTTAATACATCTAGCTCTGTTGGGGTCCTCCTTTCACAAAACGTAATTTTCCAGCTGCCTATTTAACTTTAATAACTGGCACCTCTGATTGTTTGTTTTTCCTCCCTTTCTTCCCTCCGTTCCTTCTTCATTTCATGTTGTGTGTTTCACACTGTAAGCCTGCCTTGATTTCACAGATTATACATATGTTACTGTGTGTGACTTTTAGCTAAGAGCAGGGATAAAAATATCTTGAGTTTTGAATCATCCAGCCTGCCTGACTTGACTTTGACATCTTGTCTTTTCATTATAGTAAAAAAAAATTAAAAAAGCTAGATTGGAGATTTCGTCCCATATGAAAATATCTCCAGATGATTCATTCTGCCGTTGCCTGGTCCTGTTCTGGTTGGCACAGTCTCCTATTTCAGCAAAGCTTTATCAGTCAACATGTACTGATGCAAAGTGGCATTTGCCAATCATAATCTGAACTGGCAAATCGTTTCTTTTCTCTGTTTGCTTAGCAGATGAATAAATAAGTAAGGAGAATACAATAGGGTTGTGCAAAGCAGTGCGAAGCACATTAGTCTGAGCAGGTTTCATTTCAGTTTTGTCCTGTGTCCTCCCCTTGTCCAGGTCCTATTTATTTATTGGTTTACCTTATTGTATCCTATTTATTGTGTTTATAAATAACTCAAGGTGATGAAAATATCCACCTTGGAGAACGACAACCCTGTCAGGTAGGCTGGGCCAATAGAGAGTGACTAGCCCAAGGTCACACAGCTGGCTTTCTTGCCTAAGGCAGGACTGGAACTCATCACCACCTGGTGATTGGCCCAAAGTCACCCAGCCAGTGTTCATGGCTAAGGCAGGACTAGAATTCACTGCCTCTTGTTTCTCACCTAGTGGCTTAACCACTAGACCAAAATGGCCCCTTACTAGATATGGATATGGAACAGTAACTGGTGTGTTTTCTGATGCCCACAAGACAGTATTTACTTTTTTGTGGCCCACTTGGTAAGTGCCACAGCCCCATTGCATGTTTTTCACCTTCTGCCCCTTTGCATTGGTGGCTGGGGATTAGGGAATTCTGGGAGTTGAAGTCCACATGTCTTAAAATTGCCAAACTTGTGAAACACTAATCTGGTGCAATCCTTTGCAATGTGGGAAACCAATGAAACTATTTTTGAAGGGTATCTATCCATTCTATTCATAACATTTCCAGAAATGGAATACCTATTTATCACAGCTGCAATAATCTAACTGTGTTTTATGACAGTTTTGCCAAAAATTGTCAATTACTTCCAATTTTTGGCAAAACTGCACCTATAGCGAAGGATTGGTCCACTGCAGCTCATAAAATTGGGTTTGTTGACTAACTTGCTTTATGACCATCACAACTGACAATTGTGATGGGCAGACTCTTTTATGGTCATAAGACATAAAATATTCATGCTGTGACTAAAGAATCTGTTTGCAAGGAAAGTGTTTTAGTTACAGCCCAGCAGTTCAAACCGCTGGCAAAATCTTTTTTCTTTGATGAACTGCATCCCACAAACTCTCTTTATATAAACAAAGTTCTTCCACTGCTTCTAGTTACCGATGAAGGGTTACTTTTGTATTGACAGGGCAAATTTCATTGTTTTAGGCAAATTCCATTTTTCCCTCTAATGAATTGCATAATTAAATTCCAGAGGTTCAAGTTGTACAAAGCAGTTATGTGAATTGACCACACAAGTTGGAAAGAGCTTATGGCTGATCTTCAAACATACTTTATTACCTTATTTCAAAATGAAGAAAAGCCCAGCCAAGACTATCTGTTCTCCATCCTCAAATGCCCTCTGGACAGAAATATGGGATATAAATCATAATAAAACTTTAAATAACCATCTCACTGAATTCAAGCTGAATCAATGGGGAGTTAAATCAGGCTACAGGGAAAAAATAGTTTTTCTTCCATCTGAAATCCTGGAAAGCTTTTGCTATTGTGAAGGACTAATGTTCAGTTCATATCCCAGTATGCCAAGTCAAAGAACCAGGGAAAAATAAATAACTGTGGTTCCAAGCTGGTTTGCTCAGGCAACCATTGCTGATTGCAGTTTCATCTAGTGGTTAAAATGCTAAGAAGAGGTGAATTCTAGTCCTGCCTTAGACATGAAAACCATCTAGCTGGCTGGGTCAATCACCAGGAGATGCTGAGTTCTAGTCCTGCCTTAGTTGTGAAAGCTGGCTGGGTGACTTTGGGCCATTCACTCTCTCTCAGCCCAACTTATCTCAAACGGTTGTTTTTATCAGGAAAACAGGAGGAAGAAGTCCTTTAGTGACTGTTCAAAGTTACAGCAAAATTGAAAAAAGTGATTTATGACCATTTTTCACACTTATGACAGTTGCAGTATCCCCACAGTCACAGGATTTACATTCAGTTGCTTGACATCTGACTCACATTTATGACAGTTGCAGTGTCCCACAGTCCTTTGATCCCCTTTTGTGACCTTCTGACAAGCAAAGCACTTGGGGAAGGCAGATTCTCTTAGCAACCGGGTTACTGATTTAACAACTGCAGCGATTCACTTAACAAATGTGGTGAGAAAAGTTGTAAAATGGGACAAAATACACTGAACAAATTTCTCACTTAGCAACTTTGAGCTCAATTGTGGTCGTACACTGAGGACTACCTATATTATGTGTGTTCACTGCTTTGAATTAATAAATAAACAAATACATAAATAAATTATCTGGTTATTCAGTTATTGGGTTTGTTAGTTAGAATCAGAGCAAAGCAACCAAAATTCCTTAGAAGAAACAAAACATGCAATGCTTGTGATCTGATCTGATCAGGGACTGGGGAAATGATAGATTTGAGCTTTGTCTTGCAGACCTTACTGGTGAACAAAACCATGCAGGTCTTCTTGGGGTTTCTCCTCCAACTCTCCCGAAGCAACATCTGGAAAAAAAAAGATTTCTAGGAGGAATTGCCATCTAGTGGAATCCTCAGGCATTGACTTGTACACGGCCCGCTCTATTCCCCTTGGCATCCAAAAACGGAGGGTGGGGGGGAATGATAATTGGAACCATCCCTAGAAAAATCCCACCCAATTAAGTTGACAGCATTTTTGAAATAGTTCTGTCTCCAAAGGAAACCGAACTGAACTCTGCAGCAGTTCAACTATAGGCAGAATAGGATTCCCGCCTAGACCCTCACCCCATCCCAGCCAAGGGAAGCAACTTTTCTGCTCTGGGTTCTCCAGACTTTGTGGCTTAATGGGCAGCGTGCATGTCTACAGGCCAAGATGCAACCAGTGAGGCAGATTGTCAGGACCTCCGTTGAACGTGGTCTGGCTTGTGTTTTACTCCACGTTGTTGAAGTGCCAGGAGCTCATCAACCAAAGAAGGTTCCCCTTCAGCAGTGTTTCTCAAGCGTGGCAACTTTAAGATGCGTGGACATAAAGTTGTCAAGCCTGAGAAATATCGTCCTTTGGGAAGACATTTAACAAAAAACCCTTTCCCAGCAACATTATTCATGATCTAGACATACATGGAGAACATGCATCCCAAGCCTGTTCAACAGTTTCCATATCCGAAAGAGCCCAGATTAACCTCCACAGACCTATTCCCTTCTTGGCTTCAAAGCAGCTTTCCAGAGAAGTTCATTGGCATGTTCTGGTTGGGAACCATTGCATGTTAATGATTTATCGTGAAGTAGAAATTGAGCTATGTGGGTCATTCGCAGTACATTTGCTCTCCCTGCCATATCATGGCCCCATCATCTTCCACCGAAGAACCTGGTGGTCCCATGCACACCACATACTGTTGAGGTCTCGCCTTGGCTTGGTTGTCTTGCGCTGGAGGGTAGTTGGTGGACGAGGCCTATTCAATTTCAGTTCTGATGGACTGTGCAAATTCAGGAAATGGGGTTGCTTCCATAGCTGAATGTTGACAAAGCTGATCTGCACTGCAAGGCAGTAGCCACGGTTTAGGGCTTCTCAAACAGGTCCACAAGGAGAAGAAAGAAAGAAGTGCCCAGCATGGTGATGGAGGGAGATGTGAAAAACAGATGGACTTTGAAAATACTGTTGTGGGTACCAGCTTGACTTTTTTGCCATACCTTACAGACACACCTACCTATCTGGGGGGAAGGTGGACTTTACCCCCAGTATATATGAATGGAAAAACATTAATATGGTATATTAGCATGGATTCTTCTGTGTCTTGACAAGGTCCATCTCTCCTCCTCCCTATCTCTTTCTCTCATACCTAATATTCCTTCCTCATCCAATTTTCTCCACAACAATAATCCTGTCAAGTGATTTGGATTGAGAGAGAGTGGTTGGTTCAAAGTCATTCAGATGCCTTTCATCACTACAGCAGGACTAGAACTCGCCATCTCCTGGTTCCCAGCCCGATACACCAAATCATCTATACCATTTTAAATTATAATATAATATATAATTTACAATAATAATATAATTAATATAATACAATATAATATAATACAATATAATATAATAATGTTATACAGTATTACATTACATATAAAATTGATATATGTAGTCATACCTAGCGATGCAAATTAGGACTAGAGAGACAATATGTGCCAGTCTGCTTGACCCACAAAAGGTCCATATTTCCAGCTGAAAGGAACAGAGAGCAGGAGGGGCATCTCCTGGCTGGCATCACCAGCCTAAGAACTTATAAGGCAGGTAGGTGGTGCCTACAGAGAAGCACAATATTAGGAGAAGGAAGAGAGTCCAACTTCCAAATCCAAATGTTGGGATTGATCATTCTGTTTGAGTGGCATGCATTTTTTTTTAAAGAGTAGACTGACAGTCAATCCAGTAACACAACCTTTTTCAGGAACCAATGGAAGGAATAGGGTAGCATAAAGAGAAATTTTCATATGAGTTGAAAAGAGAGAGTGCAAGTGATCAGCAATAGATAGTATATTTTTTGGAGAGAGAGAAAAGAAGAGTTTCGAGTTGCAACAAACTAGGAATCCTTACTTTCTTTTGCAGCACAAGAAAACTGCCCTACATCAAGAGTAGAATTCATCTGGGCCAAGATATCAATTGACAATATCTTTCAAATTTTTAGGTTCACTGGATTGGTCTCCTATGAAGTCAAATCTAGGTCCTTCCAGCTTTGTATTTAGCACAATTTTCAAAATTATAGGCAGAGTTTCAGCATCAGGGCACAGCAGATGCCACAAGCTGGACCTTGAACCTTGATTCCTCAGCTGCTCATATGTGAAAGCTACTTCTATAGCTTTCATTATCCTATGATAGTGGACTCTTCTCATTGACAAATATCTCTCCAAGGTTCCAGATAGAACCAGGTCCCAACAAATTTCCAAATGTCTCCACTCAGTTTGTGCAAAGAGAATTTTGGGTGGGTGAATTTCTCTGTGCTTAATCAGGAGGAGATCGCCTAGAAGTTCTCAAGAACGAGATTCTTGAATGGCCAATTCCTGTTGGAGATCTTCTCTTGAGATTGAAGGAAAGTAGAAGAAGACCACCAGTCTTGAGACTGTTCCCAATTCTGCTAAGTAACTGTCAGGTGACTATGTGCCATACACGAAGCGCCTTTTAGTCAGATTGAATGAGAATGAGCAAGGGAAAATAAAACATCTTTCCTTTACCCATTCTCTATTTTTTATGCTTAAACAGGTATGCCAAGGATTACCATGGTCCCTTCTTTGGGCAAAGGAATGCTCTATAAGTGGACTTATTCATGCATTTGTGAACAAATCCCAAAACTGGGATTCATAAAAGCATGAACAACAGTAAGGAAAGACAAAGATACTGAAGTCACTAGTTTTATCTAGTAATCTCACTGATGACATATAGCAAGGGTGTCCAACCTTAGCAACTTTAGGACTTATGGTCTTCAACTCCTAGAATTCCCCAGCCAGCATGGATGGCTGGGGCATTCTGGTAGTTGAAGTCCACAAGTCTTCAAGTTGCCAAGGTTGGTCATCCTTGCTATATAGTTTGATTCCTGGGCATGCTTGAAGTCAAGCTAACATCCAGAGCTGGAAAATAGAGGCCATGCTTTAGGAAAGCACCTTCAGCAAGGCGTTCAGTGTGGCTGATGAGGTTTTGCACCCTGACTGCTCCAAAAGTTCTTGAAGTCCAGAGCTTCTTCATTCTCCGCTCCTGTCAGGACGGAGTGCCCAAAAGCAGGGGTCTCCAACCTTAGCAATTTGAAGACTTGTGGACTTCAACTCCCAGAATTCCTCAACCAGCTTTGCTGGCTGAGGAATTCTGGGAATTGAAGTCCACAAGTCTTAAAGTTGCCAAGGTTGGAGACCCCTGCCCAAAAGGATACTGAGCGACTCAGGTGAGCGGCAGACAGGGAAAAACCAGAGCCCTTCCAAGCTGCAGCAAAGGGCCCTGGGAACTGCAGTCCACATTGCCCCCAAATCTGGAAGGCTTCCAGGCAATTTTCAAGACCAAGCGGGCACGCACTTACCTTGAAGCGCCAGCATTAGGCAAACGGCCATGGATATCTCCAACCTGACAGTCATGTTCTGATGTGGCTGAGATGGGTCCTTTGGCAGCAGAAGGTGCCCAGCCCAGGATGCCCTCTTGGGCACCAGAAAAGCTGCCAAGGTAGCAACCTCTACCAATCGTCCAGAAGGTGTCGGAGCTGGCTGGAAACGAAAAGGGGGGATCCTCTCCTTTTCTCCCGATGCTGCCAAAATCGACTCGGCCCTTCCCTCTCAGTCTCCCGCGATCTCTCCAGCGGACTGAAGGTCAGCGAGAAGGGAAGCCGAGACCTCGAAGTTGGCAGAACCGGCGGGGCTCCCGATCTTCGCGGGGTCCCGGGCTCCTCCCGGTTAGCAGGTGTTCCTGGGACAGGAGAAGGCAGCTCACGCCCGGAGCGGCTCGGGGCGGGGCGGGAGGCAGGGAGGTCGGGAGGCAACTTCTCCGCAACTCGCGAAAGTCTCCGGATTGGGCTTTTAAGCGGGGCGGGGGGAAGCGGAGGAGTCGCCCGCCTGCCAGAGGCGACCGGGGTCTGCGGCGCCTTCCAAGGTCTGGGGCTGGTCCAAGAGAGACCGGGGACTGTCATTTCCCCCTCGCCCCCTCCCCGGCGGAATCGCCTTTTCCTGGGATGTTGGGCTGCTTGAGAGGGGAAGGAGTGGAGGAAGGCGAGACGTCAGCAGCCAACGGCCCAGAGAGAGGAGTCCCCCCAGCACCCCACCCGTCCCCAACTCTCTCTCTCCCCCTCTCTTTTCTTCTGGCTGCGAAGAACCCCCGCTGCTACTTCCGGTCGCTTTACTTGGGGCCACTTTGCCTCCCCCCGCAAAGTCATTCACTTTGTTCGCGTGCAAGCCAGCTTTTGCCCAGGTTTGGCTGGCGATGCCTGAGCGGCGATTAGAAGCGGGGAGGAGGAGGAGGAGGAGGTCTAGCCGTTCCGGATTTGGAACACACTGGTAACGTCTCTCTCTAGAACATAACAGAGTTGGAAGGGACCTTGGAGGTCATCTAGTCCGACTCCCTGCACAAGCAGGAGAGTCTACAGGTAGCCCTCGACTTACAATAGTTCACTTAGTGACCTTTCAGAGTTACACCATCCGGCACTGAAAAAAAGTGACTTATGACCATTGTAGCATCCCCACAATCACGTGGTTTCCATTTGGATGCTTGACGAGCGGTTCACATTTATGACAGTTGCAGTGTCAGAAGGCCCTTTTGCGACCTTCTAACGAGCAAAGTCAATGGGGAAGCCCGACCCACTTAACCACCATGTTACCAATTTACCAACGGTGGCAAGAAAAGTTGTAAAATGGGGCAAAACTCACTTAACAAATGTCTCACTTAACAACATGAATTTTGGACTCAATTGTGGTCATAAGTCAAGGACTACCATTCCAGACAAATGGCTGTCCAGTCTCTTCTTAAAAGCCTCCAGTGATGGAGCATCCACAACTTTTGAAGGCAAGTTGTTCCACTGGTTGATTTCTCTCTCTCTGTCATCTATCTATCTATCATCATTATCTGTCTGTCTGTCTGTCTGTCTGTCTGTCTGTCTATCTATCTATCTATCTATCTATCTATCTATCTATCTATCTATCTATCTATCTATCTATCTATCTTCTCTCTCTCTCTCTCCCCCTCTTATCTCTTATCTATTTATTTATGTCTCTCTGTCTGTCTATCATCTGTCGATATCTGTCTATCATCTATCTATCTAGAAACCACTAATCTCCGAGGTCTTTGGGTGATGTACAAATAAGATTTTAATCTGAGTTTAGTTCTGAGATTTGCTGACTTTCTTTCTCTGTCGCAAGCCTACCTCATCTGGTTGTTGTGAGGATATGCCAAATAGAAGGCCTTGCATCCTGAGACTTTGTCTTGTCAACAAAAGCCAGCATTCTCATTGGGGTCATGGGAATTGTAGTCTGAGGCACCTGCAAAGCACTGGATTGTTGCAGAGAAACAAGATAAGTTTGTGAAAATGTATCAAACTGGATGGTGGCAGTTTATGGGATTGCCATGGAGGAGGGGGTGATGATAAAAATAAAAAATATTTACGAACAGATCTCTTGGGAACAGATCTTTACTTTCAGATTTCTCTAGATAATGTATATGATGATAGTGAGCATAAGTGTGTTTTGAGCGGTTGAAGTAGGTACAATAAACAAGGGGTTTAAATCCCAGCAGCTCAGCTTGAAGGGGATTTTCTCTGACTGTCCACAGGGAGGGAGTCAAAGAAGCAAAGATGTCTATTGCAACCCAACAACTGAAACCCTTTTGATATCTATTGTGGTGCACATAAAACGGGGGTGGGATGGAGCTCCGATGGCTCTGCTCTTCCCCCATCTTCACTTTTTTAAACAACCTCCCCCCATACCTGCAGACACCTCTGTGGTTGCTTATCTGGTCAGAGTGCCTGGTGTCACCCAGATTTCAAAATCTGAAGGAACATTGCGAGCTGGTTTGTAGAAGTACCCTGCCTTTTCCCCAAAGAACTCAAGATGGAGCCCATGGCTTCTTCACCACTTTTTATCCTCCTAGGAACCATGGATGGATGGATGGATGGATGGATGGATGGATGGATGGATGGATGGATGGATGGATGGATGGATACTGTAGGTAAAGAAAGATTATACACAAGATATAGATTGATTGATTGATTGATTGATTGATTGATAGATAGATAGATAGATAGATAGATAGATAGATAGATAGATAGATAGATAGATAGATAGATAGATAGATGGATGGATGGATAGATAGATAGATGGATGGATAGATGGATGGATAGATGGATGGATGGATGGATAGATAGATAGATGGATAGATAGGCAGGCAGGCAGGCAGGCAGGCAGGCAGATGGATGACAGGTAAGGATGTGTGTATGTATGTGTGTGAGAGTGGGGAGGTGGGGGGCGTTATTATATTCCATCCCAAATATTATGCTATAGAACAATGAAGGACTGAATTTCATCAAGGAAAAAAAAGGACAAAACAGAAAACAATTGAAAAAAGAATTTTATTTATTTATAAATATATTTACTTATAGATGTGGCATTCAACATCATGTTGGCAAGTCAATAAACTGCATCTTCCTCTCTCTGGCAAAGTTTCCTAAACTGTGTAGAACTGGTGGCCTTTTCTTTTTTCCATACCATTCTTCCCTTTTGTGGCCCTCAAATCTATAAAATAGAACGTCATAATTATTGCAGGGCAGGTTTAAAAATAACCACCAACCGAATGAACCTGTCCATGTCATTCTGGGAAAAGAGAAATGGCCTAATGTGTGAGATCTCACTTCCGTTTCTCCACAGATCAGTGCCTGGGTGTTATATTAGCTTTGTTGCAACACCTCCCAGGAAAGACAAAAGAAGGCGATGTCAGTTTTCCACTCTCCAGCCATGCTTTCCACAACACAGTTGCCAACTTTGTGCGCCTGCAGTGAAAACAGGGCAACAATTATTCATTTAGAAAAGCTGCATTGCTAGTTTACTTTTACAGGATAATCCTAGGTGACTTATGGCAACTTTCCATAAAAACAAAAAAAACATACCTATAAATCTCCAAGGCCAAGCTGAACAAGGACAAGGGGGCGGGGATGTCCCGAGAAGGCTCTCTTCTTAGACCCCAACATTTGGACTTGTTTAACCGATGGGGTAGGAAATATGTGCTCCCTGCTTGCCCAAGAGGGATGATGGGTCAAAGAAGTCAGGATGAGATGGTAACCTGATCCCATGCCATGAATAATAGAGTCGGAAGGGACTTTCTAGTCCACCCCTGCTCAGGCAGGAGACCCTATACCATTTTAGATAAATTATTGTCCAATCTCTTCTTAAAAACTTCCAGTCTTGGAGCACCCACAACTTCTGAAGTTCCACTGTTGCAATGCAACTTTTCTAAATTCTCTCCGTGGGAAGTTTCTCCTCAATTCCAGGTTGCTTCTCTCCTTGATTAGTTTCTATCCATTGTTTCTTGCCTTCACGTGCTTTGAAGAATAGGTTGACCCCTTCCTCTTCTTTGTGGCAGCTCCTAAAATATTGGAAGACTGCTAACATGTCGCCCCTAGTTCTTATTTTCACTAGACTAGCCATACCCAATGCCTGCAGCCATTCTTCATAATGTTTTAGCCTTCAGTTCTCTAATTATCTTTGTTGCTCTTTTCTGCACTCAATTTTATAATATGGTGACCAAAATTGGACGCAGGATTCTAAGTGTGGTTACTAAGGCTTTATAAAGTGGTGCTAGTGAGGTACTTTAGTGGTGGTAACCAACATCCTGAACTGGACTCACAAACACACTAGCACCCAACGTAGCTCACATTGCAGAGATGTTACATGTGCAACTCTAGAATCACCCAAAACTGCAAATAACTGCTAGAACAGCGGCCGCCAACTGGTGGGCCGCGGCCCACTGATGGTTCATGAGAAAATTTTGGTGGGCTGCAGAGAAATCTCACCCCCAGAGCAACCCGCCCCCAAAGCAATTAATCCAGGCTGCGCAGAAACACAAGGCTGCACCACCCACATGGCCCGCTGGAACCCTCCCCACCCACTCACTCCTTACCCGGTAAAACTTGTCTGAGTGCTAAGTTGCTATTTTTCCTTTTCCCGACCATCATCTGTTCTGCTGTGCCGGGAGATTTAGATTAGCTAGGAAGCAGGAAATGGTTGGATTTCTTGCTTTCTAGCTAAGCGCAGCCGAACCTCCCTTAGGACTGAAGGTTTGCTTGCAAGCAAATTCAGTGCAGACTCACAGCAAGCAAATTTGAGAGACTGAGCTAGCCGATGACAGATAGATTGATCATTGAATGATTCTGTGAGCAACTCAATCTGTCTGCCTGCTTTGTCTGATTGTGGATAAAAGTTGCTTTTTTTAAATAAAAAAATCAATATTTACATACATGGTGTGTTGTGAGTTAATTTTGTGAGTTTGCTTGCTAGCAAATTTTATGTGAGAGACTGAGCTAGCCAATGGCAGATAGATTTCTGAATGAATCTGTGATTCTGTGAGCAACTCAATCTGCCTGCCTGCTTTGCCTGATTTTGGGTAAAAGTTGCTCTTTTTTTATTAAAAAAAATCAATATTTATATAAATATTTATAATATTTACATACAAGCCGTGCCCAGCCAGTCACATGACCATCGAGCCACACCCACAAATTAGGCCATGCCCACAGAACCAGTTAGTGGTCCCTGCGATCTAAAATTATGAGTTTGGCGGTCCCTGAGGTCCAAAAGGTTGGCGACCCCTGTGCTAGAAAATAAGGCCCAAGGGCTCTATTTTCATGGGGAGAAATGTAAAATTTGATCACTGGTTCAATTAGTTAAGTCTCCTCCATCAGTACATTAAAAGCAGAGAAGCAGTAGAGGAAAGCATGGCTCAAAACTTCCTGGAAAATCACATTTTCCAGTGGGTGGTTAACAAATCCAGTTGTGCATTCACACTACCTGGTAAGCTTAGTTAATGTCAACCATAGCTAGCTTTGTTTGGTTTGGGTTGCACACAGTCTTGCACAAACTCAGATCATTTGTTATGTTTCTGAGCAAAAATACTCAACACAGTAAGCTAGTGGAGGGTGCTGTGTGTGCGATTTAGATACACAGGTGGGTGCAATTTGATGGCTCTTTTTTGCAAATACCCAGCTTTGTGGCCAGTGCTACAAACTGGAACTGACTTAATTCTGATGCAACTTGCGTCTATCTTTTATTTGTTTACGTTAAGTGTGTCTTTTACACAAGGAGAATTCAAATTTTGTTTCTCCCAATGTTTCTCCACCTGTTCAAAGTGCTATAGAGGTAGTTTCTAACTTAGCACCATGATTGAGCCCAACATGTCGGTTGCTAAGCAGGACATTTGCCCCATTTTCCTTGCCACGGTTGTTCAGTGAATTCCTGCAGTTGTTAAGTTGGTAACACGGCTGTTAAATGAATATGGCTTCCCCATGGGCTTTGCCTGTCAGAAGGTTGCAAAAGGGGATCATGTGATCCCAGGACACTGCGACCGTCATAACTATAAGATCGTTTTCAAGGATCTGAATTTTGATTACATGGCCATGGGGTTGCTGCAACAGTTGTCAATGTGAAAAAATGGACATGTCAGTTTTTTCGTGCTGGTTAATTTCAATCAGTCACTAAACAAACTATATTGTAAGTCAAGGACTATCTGTACTAGTCCTCCCCCCTCAGGACTGTGCCACTTCTCCCTGTAGAGGAGCAATTAATGCAAAACAAAAAACAAAAAAAGGAGAGGGGAGCTGGTGTGTCATGTAACAATTCCGCTTCAGACCTGGGCATCCAGCCTATTATAATAAAACTTTGAGTAAATAATTTCTAGGAGAGTGACTTCTTCAGATTTAATTTTATTGTCAATATGGGTGAGTCCAGAACAGAAGTGGTATTCAGCAGGTGTTTTTTTTTTTTTGTAAATTTTATTGGTTTTTAAAAACAAACATAAACAAACAAAACATAAAAACATCAAACTTTCTTCCATAGGTATACAAGCAGTGTGCCGGTTGGTTTACAAACTTTTTTGTGCATCCATTTCGTAGTCTTCAGTTACAGTTACATTGCATAATAGCTCATATTATCAATCAAAAATTGAATACCCTAGTATCATTATTAATCAATCATTTGACTATAGTTTTATTCATTCATATTTTACGAGATAACCATAATTTACTTAGTTTATTTTATAACAATTCATATTATCCTCCCAAATCTATCCTAAAAACATTTTGTAGATATAATAAAAAAGTACATCTTTATATATTTATTATTTTCTAAAAATCTACATATTTCATTATTGTATTTTATTATCTAACCGTTGATAGAAGAGGTCCCAAATTTTATAAAATTGTTTATCCTCTTGTTCTCTAATTTCAAATGTCAATCTACTCATTTCAGCACATATGGGTGAGTCCAGAACAGAAGTGGTATTCAGCAGGTTTTGACCAGCTCTGGAGAACCGGTAGCGGAAATTTTGAGTAGTTTGGAGAACCGCCCAATCCCACCTGTGACTGGCCCCGCCAACCCATCTATTCTCTGCCTCCTGAGTCCCAGCTGATCGGCTGGGTCTTCTTTGGTTGCCCTGCACAGGAGAACGGAGCTGGAAAGCAGGTCAGTGAGGAGGAGAGGGAAGGGGGATTTTGCAGGAAGCTCCCCCCAGGAGTGGGGAGGGAATGGAGATTTTACAGTATTTTTACAGTATTTTACTGCCATGCCCACTAAGCCACGCCCACAGAACTGATAGTAAAAAAAAATTGAATCCCATCACTGGTCCAGAAGTAACTTTGTGGGTTTAGAAGCAGGCAGACTACAGCCTGGAAATGGCCTGAAGCTGACTCAACCGTATGCAGAAACCTTCCAATATAGTGATTTGAGAGTATTTTATCCCATGGATGAGCACGAAAAACTGGGACCAAACTGCACATGATCAAATATATTGCTACCTATTGTTAAATGGAGCATTGGTGAGTGCACCAATAGAAGAGAATATTTGCAATTCAGGGTTGAACCTCTCAGGGAGTGGGGTTTTTGGAGAGAAGGAGAAGCAGAGGAGAAAGAGAAAAGGACTGGGGGGACGGGGGGGGGCTTGGTGCTCTCTGAGCTTGGTTGTTTTCTTGCAGATGTTTCATTAACAAATTAGATAATATCAGGAATGCTAGGAGGGTGTGGGGTTTCCAGAGTGGAGGGAGAAGAAGAACTGCAGTTTTTTTTCTTGCAGACATTTCATTACCCAACTGGTAACATTATCAGTGCTGGAAAGGAGTGGGGTTTCTGACAGCCCAAGACAAAGAGCAGCAAAGGCCCCACAAGAGCGAACGTGTAATCTGCTTCTTTCAATTCAGGAGGAAGAAATTGAAATTGGCAAACACAGGGAGAAAACTCAAGAGAAGAACTTGAGCAATACCTTTCACTGGATTGGCATGCCTGAGTAATTCCTGCCTGCGTGTTTGGCATCACCACAGGCATGGCGGTGGCTTCTCTTCAAAGTTGTGCTTTTACACTGTATTATGCAAAGGGGTGTTGTTATCACAGCTATTAATCAAGATTTCCCGTCCTGGTGTGCCATTCTTTTAGAACAGTGGATTTCCTTGCTGGGAGTTTGAAGGGTAGGTGTGAACACAATGAAACAATGCAACTTTGATGAACAAGGAAACAAACATGAAATGAATGATATGGTGTGGGACGATGACAGTGTCTGAAATTCATTGGTAGAGGCAACTGGGGAAGGACGACACTGAAACCAGAAGGAGGAGGAGCCAATCTTATTACAAAAGAGGCTCGGTGTGATTTGCTGATATTTTCTTAGGGACAAATCTTGTGGGAATGCCGGCCTTAACCATGGCTACAATAAATCTGGAAAGGACACTCAGTACCACCAGAAGCCCCTCCACCCATCCCAGCAAAATGAGAAAGTGGATGTTCCAATTCAAATTGGCTGAGAGAAATCCTCCTGTAGGTAGGTAGGTAACTAGATAGGTAGGAGGAGAGGGATAGAAAGAGAGAGGGAGAGAGAGAGAGAGAGAGAACAAAGAGAAGCAGAAATAGCAAGTTAGAGAAACAGATAAAGAGAAAGAGAGAAAGATAAACAGAGAGAGAGAAAGACAGAAGTAGAGAGACAGAGTAAGAGGGATAAAGAGAGATGGAGACAAACACACACAGAGAGAGATAGGCAGATAGATAGACAGACACACAGAGAGAGAGGGAGACCAAGAGAAATAGATAAAGTGAGAAAGAGAAATAAAGACAGACACAAAGACAGAGAGACAGAGAGCAAGAGAGAAAGAGAAACAGAGAGAAAGAGAGATGGACAGATTATTAATTGATTAGTCTACCTGTCCTATCAATAAAATAATCTAATTCCAGGATAAAATAGATAAAAGAAAATAAAGCAATATAATACACATGTGGTACATACAAAGCATCAACATTCAGGATGCCCCACCCAATTCTGTTCACATGACCATGGGCACATTGTGACGGTTACGTGTGCAAGGACAGGCCATAAGTCACTTTTTTCAGTGTCATTGTAACTTTAAACAGTTAATAAGTGAATGGTTGTAAGTCAAGGATTGCCTGTAGAGAAATGGATGAAAAATATATGATTTGATCCAGGGGTGGGATTCTACCAGTTTGCACCTATTCGCTAGAACTGGTTGTTAACCTTCTAAGCAGTTCGGAGAACCGGTTGTTAGAAGAAATTACTGGCCTAATCCTGTAAGGAAGGCAGGAAGGAAACATTCTGGTGTTGCTTACGGAAACTGCCTCTCCATTAACCCTTATTACATTCTTGGCAGGACTAGACTTCCTGTCTCTGGAACTTCTCTGGAGTATTTTTTCCCCTCCTTTGCTGGTACTTTGCTTGTGTGGAGTGACCATTCAAAGTTACAATGGCACTGAGAAAAGTGACTTATGACCATTTTTCACACTTACAACTGTTGCAGCATCCCCACAGTCATGAGAGGCCAGGTGAGGAGATGCGTGCCTCGATGTGAATGATATTGAGTTGGCCATCCCCAGCCAATAACATGGCCACCAAGCCATGTCCACCAGTCACATGACCACCAAGCCACACCCACCAACTAAGCCATGCCCACAGAACCAGTTGTTAAAAATTTGAATCCCACCCCTGATTTGATCTTATGTGCTAACTGGAAGCCCAAAAAGAAGGAGCTAATTTTGGGATGGCTTTACAAGTGGGTTTCGCTATAAATTCTACCTCATTTTACAATAATTGCATTGTAAGGGCTTACAATAAATTAATTTAATTAAATTAGGTTAATTAATTAATTAAATTAGATTAAAGAGAGTCACAGCAAATCTGGAAGAGGGAAAATATGCCACTGGGTTAGGCACTCTTTAATTATAATGATTAACAATGAATTAATTATCATACTCAATCCCCAATCAGGATGATTATGAAGTATATTTATATTAATCAATTTCTAACTATTAAATAATTGTTGATGATTAATAATGCACTTAGTAATAAGTTGCTTGCTGGAGATTCAAAACCTGTCAAAGCTGACATCATATTTTATTTTAACCACACATTTATTTATTTGGTATCTTTATTTTTTGTAACAAAGCAATCTTTCATCTTTAAATTAGAAACATTTAAAAAAATTAAAAATGCAAACTAAGGAGGAAAAATAAATGTCAGAGCTGATATAAAAAGGGCTGTTACTTAACTTTAATGAAATAAACACTACGATTGTATTTGTTTACTCAGAGAAGAGTCAATATGGATTATTTCCAAACTGGTGTGCAAATCAGCAAATCAGCACTGACTGAGCTTCTTTTATGAATATTTGGGGTCTGTGATCTCATTCCATTATTTTCTCTCTTTCTGATTTGTTTACATGACCTGCATACATCTCCTCAACTCCACAAAACCTCTTGCATTTATAATATTATATTTGCACCATTCATACTTGCAGGAAGTGAATTGTAGTTTGTTGGTTTTGCAACTGAAGCTAAAATATATTTTCCTTCTTTTTGCTCCAGCATCAAATTTGCATCATGAATATATTAATGTAGACTTAAAATTACTTGAAGGTTATAAGGAGAGTAGAGAGTCGAAGAAATCATTAGAAGAAAACCTTCCCGTGGATGAAGAATAGTAATTTTAAAAATGACTATGTTGCCTTGCCTGATGGCTTAGATTTCCCCCATCAGCAAGCATGGGAAGATGGGAATTATAGTACAAGATAGAGGTAAAATGGAAGGTTGGAGAAGGGTAAAATTTTCAAAACTGTTTAAGAATTGTCTAATATCATATTACTAACACTTTGTTGTTTGTCTTATGATTTATGTTGATTACTTTTATTTAGTATAAATAAAGTATGATTATCAGTATGATAGTATGACTATCACCTTCTGTTTGTATCTTATAATTTATGATGATTGTATTTTATGATTATGATAATGATTTATCACTTGTTGCTTGTATATGCACTGAGAGCTTCTGCACCCAAGACAAATTCCTTGTGTATCCAATCACAGTTGGCCAATCTAAAATTCTACTCTACTCTACTCTACTCTACTCTACTCTACTCTACTCTACTCTACTCTACTCTACTCTACTCTACTCTACTCTATTCTATTCTATTCTATTCTATTCTATTCTATTCTATTCTATTCTACTCTACTCCAAATCAAATCAAATCAAATCAAATGTTTATTGTCAATGCACAACATGTGTACAGTGAAATTGAAATGAGCCTCCCTTATTTCACCCCCCCCAAAACACAACATACATCTCAATAACTCAATAAATGAAAGAAATAGAATCCCTAAACCCGAATAAGTAATAACTAACACACATTCCCGTATACCTATATGTATGTAACATGATATTATATTACACTGGTATGAACATGTTGCACATTCGCTGGCTCCGCAAGTCTATCATATTAAACCTAATTGTGGTGTGTGTTTCTTTCAAGGCGGCACAGAATTTGGGGACTCAATTGTGGTTGTGAGTTGAAGACTACCTAAACTACACTTGCAATGACTTGGAACACATTGTGATTTGTACTCATTCTATATTATCTCATTCTATATAAACCTGCTTAAGAATTTATTCTGTGTCTGAGGTTGTTCTTTCTGTCTTCCTTTAGCAAAGGAATATGAAAGAGACCTCTTGTTTTTAGAGTAAAATAATTATTTTTACCCCTTTTTATTTTTATCACTGTTCATCTTGATGCATGATGCTGTTTTGACATAATGGTTATACAATATTAATTAAAAGTAATTGAAATACAGCCAACACACAGCAAGGTCCCCCAAAGTGGTCCTTTGGGAACTGTCCAAGATGTTGATCCTATTGTTTTTGCTACTATTATTATTCATAATGCTATTAGTTAAAGTAGTATTTATTAAATTGTTTTCATATAATAAATGCTTGGAGGGTGTCTATGAACAATCTGAAACTTCATGAAGAGGTTGATAAGCTGAACTGTTTTGGGACCCCTTGACTTAGATTATTAGAAATAATCAGAGGAATAGAATAGAATAGAATAGAATAGAATAGAATAGAAAAAGCTCAGAGCAAATTCTGTTGCTAAATGAAACAGCTGTTAACTGAGTTCTGTCCCATTTTACAACCTTTTTGCCACAATTGTTAAATGAATCATTGCAATTGTTAAGTTAGTAACATGGTTGTTAAGTGAATCTGGCTTCCCCATTGACTTTGCTTATCAGAAGGCTCCAAAAGGGGATCAGAGGACCCCAGCAGATTGAAATCATCATAAATATATATGCCAGTCTCTAAATGAATGGTTGTTAATCAAGGACTGCCTGTCCAGTAAAGAAAAAGCCCACTTTAAATGCCTATGAATCCATAAAGCACGTTCGTTGTGAACCTCAAACACATTCTGCATACCTTTTTAAAAATAAGCTCAGTCAAGCATTTAAAATCCAAGCATCCCTTCTGCATTTTCAAAATTAAAAGTCTAAGGCAGTGAAAAACATTGGGAGCAGAAACCTGTCCTGGAAAGGAGCCAATAAATCAGATGAGATTTATAATCATTGGTACTTGTTTAGTTTGACCCCTGGAAGGAAGGACAGCTGGCTGGTTGACAATGTGAACAAGAGCCATTCCCTCCAGGGTAGTAAAGATGAAGGATGATAAGAGAATTAATAATTGAATTTTAATAAATGAAGATTAATAAATATGAATATTGCAACATTTGCTCGCAAGTCCCGACCTGTTTATTCCAACACCTGTGCTTTATGGCAAAGATTAATTTGTATAATTTTTCTTTCCCTTCTCAGAAAAGTTTGAAATTGTTCAGTGCTTCTACTTTACGTTCTAGTACTGACCTGAAAGGTTTGCTCTGTGATACCTTGTATGTGACTACGAAAGGGTTGAGGGAAGGCTTACCTCTTTCCTGGAAAACGGATGACATAGACTCACTGGCTGGGGTTTCACAAGAAAAAGAAAGGAAGGGGGGGGAAAAAACCCCAGCTTGTTAGCCAGTTTCCCGAGATGGAGACATTGTTTTTGTTTGTTTTTTGAAATAGTAGAAAATGCTTGTAGCTCAGGTTTTAGACTTTGGCAGTTTAGAGTTTGGTCTCCAAGCGTTTCAATTTAGTTTCTAAACTTTTCATTACCAAACTAGGTAACATCATCAGCAGGATTTTCTGGTCTTACTCTCCTTAGTTTATAAAACAACGGTTTCTTCTTCGATATGGAACCGTAACCTTGTCAAAAATTTCTACCTGGAAAGTTGGTGTTTAACATGGCCACATTTTTTTTTTGAAGAAGTTTCAGAGAGATGAGCAGAGAAATCCAAAAAAGGTACAAGCACAATTTTGCTAGTAGAAGGAAATCAGGGGTTTGACCTGCACTTGATCTTTTTTTTCTTTTTTTTGGTAAATTTTATATGAGTTTTCACAAAGAGAAAAAAAAATACAAATAAAACATCTTTTTTGAAAGCAGCATAGTCCCGGGTTACATTTCTTCGTACAGACACAAATTCAGGTTCATGCTCATTTTTATATTCTATTCCATATCATTACTATTTTACATTTCCTGCATAGCTTCTCCCCTCTTTTAATTTTCTCAATTTTATTTTAATTATCTCATCTCAATTCAAATCATTGTATTTATATTTTTTGTCTGTCCTGTTTCAATTATCTATTATCTTTTCTCATTAAAAAAAATTTCTCCTGTAGTTACTGATTGGAGTATGACGCCTTTATATCTTTTCCCTAAAGTTGTGACATTCAATATAATACATAACTTCCATTTGGATTCTGCTTGGTACATTCTTACAATACACACTGTATTCTTAAAAAAAGAAAAAAATTATAAATGTATATAATTAAAACAACATTCCATTCCAATTCAATTCTATCATTAATATTAATATTCATTAAAGTCTTAATATCTTTAACATTACTTTTCAATTAAATATCATACTTCTATGGGAACAATTATAAGCTTTCCATAGTTAATTCCCCCCCTTCACTTATATTTTATAAAACATTAACTAATTAAAATGTTCCCATTCCTTCCTAATTCAATTTTCTCATTTATTTTATTTCACTTATTCTATTCACAAACATTTCACTAAATTACACTAACTATTTTTATCCCTCATTTTAATCATACGTTGTTTCCAATTTTCTAAAGTTATTTCTATTACAAATATAACAATACAATCTTATGTACCATTACAGAATCCCTTTTTCAGTTAGATTTTCACCCATTATCTCTAAATAGGTCCTGTTTCTCTATATCTCTATATTCTCTATATCCATTGTAACTTCTTTTCCTTTCCTTCTTTCCTGTCTTCTTCTCTCTCCCCTTTTTACCCCCTTGTCTCTCTACCTCTATTTCTCTCTTCTGTATTCCCCTTTTCTGTTGCTTTCCAGTATTATACTTATTTTTCGATTTTTTCTTTCTTTTCTTTGGTTGTTTTTTTAAGTCTTAAATTCTCCATTCTCTTCCCCCCCCTTTCCTTTTTCTTCCCCACATAGAATTACTTGTTCATTAAAGATGGCTTCTTCTTTGTCCCAGTCTTCTTGTTTTGCAGCCTTTTCTTGTTGTTTCTCATAGTTCCAAATCTCCATTTCTAAGAATTGAAAAACGAAGCCAAAAGAACCCTTCCCTTCTTGTGCATCTTCTTTGTACTTTTTAAGTTCCATTTTCAATTCATCCAGAAGTGGTGCCATTGTATAAATTTTTAAACAACCACCCGATTGATTTTAGTCATTCAAATATAATAACCAAAAATCCAAAGATATCCAAATAATCCAAATACACGCAAGCTGTTTCTGCACTTGATCTTGATTGTTTGTCTATGGAGACTCTCCATCCATGAATGGTCATGCCAGTCTCTGAAAGCGAAAGCAAAGGGCGTGTGAAAGGAAGACGTTCTCTTAAAGGGGGCAAAGGTAGGGGGGGGTCTTCTCATCAATGCTGTTCCAGTAGCAATGTTTCTCTCTGCTCAGTCACAGCCAATTTGGCATAGTGGTTAGGTTACCAAGCTAGAATTGGGTTTGTGAAAAGAAGGACAAGGGATGACATGATAGCAGGGTTCCAATATTGGAAGGGTTACCACAAAGAAGAAGTGTGGGGGAGGTTCAACCTATTTTCCAAAGCCTCTGAAGGCAGGACAAGAAACAATGGATGGAAACTAATCAAGGAGAGAAGCAACCTAGAACTAAGGAGGAATTCCCTGATCGTGAGAACAGTTAACCAGTCTTACAGCATGCCTTCAGAAGTTGTGGGTGCTTCATCACTAGAGCCTTTTCAGAAGACACTTGACCACCACTTGTCTGTGTGGTATGGGGACTCCTCCTTGACCAAGGGTTTGGACAAAAGACCTCCAAGGTCCCTTGCAACTCTGTTATTCTGCCAAAGATCCATGGAAGAATTTTAAGCTTTGATGAAGGCACAATACAAAATATAGGGTAGGAAGGCTGATCATCTCCTTGGAATTTAGCAAATATTTTACTGATCATTTTTTCCAAAAATTTAAATTTAAAACCAAAAATCCACAGGGGACAGATAACTGTGATTCCAACATGAGTTCTCTGATGCACATCCCTAATCCTGACTAGTTTTTTCCCCATTTTTATCCTAAAGTCCCTGAGCTCTTCTGCCTGCTGCTCCAGAGGGAGAGAGAGAAAGAAACATAGAAGCATGATGTAAATGTGTGGAAGAGGCAAAGGGATGAGTCAGACCTGAGAGGGAAGAATTTTCAGTTCTCTGGAAATTGCTCATTCATTAATCTTTGATAAACATTAACTATTTTTCAGAGTTTTTTTTCCTAACGACACAAAAAGTTAATAAACATCTCCAATTCATATTTTGCTTAGCAATGTTTCATGATTTGGTAAATTTTCACATGGAAATGTTTCACGTCTCTGAATGGCAAAGTCCCCATTTATCAAGAGGCACCCCTTTCTAAAAGCCAGCAGAGAAACAGATGGTTCCCATTGCTGCAAAGGCAGGCGGGGAAATGGCAATCAGGTTAGAGCAGGGATCTCCAGGCATGGTGACTTTAAGACCTGTGGACTTTAACTGCCGGAATTCCCCAGCCAGTCATGCTTTCTGGGGAATTCTGGGAATTGACATCCACAATTCTTAAAGTAGCTGTGTTTGGAGACCCCTGGGTTAAAGCAATAGTACCTTTTTCCAAGGGGGCCGCAAGAGATCACTGCAGTGTCACCTGTGTAAAGCATGGGTGTCAAACTAAAGGCCTGGGTGACCCATGGGGCCATCCTGGAAATAATAAAGGACCAGCCCATGGTGCCTCTGCCAGAGAAAACAGAGCTCACGAGGGCAGCATGCGTGCCCCCCGAGCTCCGTTTTCACTGGCAGAAGGTTGTAGGAGGCCATCCCGGCTGAAAATGGAGCTCAGGAGCCCGTTTTCACTGGCAGAGTGCTCAGGCCACCACAGGTGCACCTCAACACAAGTGATGTCATAATGGCCACGCCCACCCCGACCTCCCAAGGTCAAACACAAACCTGATGCAGGTCTCAGTGAAATCAAGTTTGACACCCCTGGCGTAAAGCAATCTGGGCACTCTGAGACTTGCAATCTATAGCATGTGAAAGTTTGGGGACCAGAATGCCTCTAAAAAAAGAAACATAGCATGTGAAAGTTTGGGGGCCAAATGCATCCCTGTTGTACTGAGGGCCATCAGAACCCCCCTCTCTCTATTTGGGGTTGGAAAGCTTTTCTTGAACATTACATCTCACTTTGAGGTGCGGTTAACTTCAGCTCTGGATCGGATGGAGTAATTTCCTATCAATATTAACTTTTTGCAGTTCCCTTCATATCCTCTCATCTGGGATATGGAATCTTTAATGCCATTGTAAAGTCAAAAACAGCTACCTAGAATGGAGACTTCAATTTGTGGATGTGTTCCTCAATCAAATGATGTAACTCCAGGATGTGATCCACCGATGAATGCCTGGTTCGAAACCTCTTCTGTTCTCTGAGCAGGTCTTTGGTTTTAATCCACTCAATCCTCTTCTGTATGTTTAGCACACAATTGGTTTACCACACTGAAAGGTTGATGGATCTCTCCTTAGCCAGACCCTTTCCCTTGCTTTCTTTCTATGCAGAGTTTTCCCCTTGTCCAGTTGTATTCAACTCTAGAGAGGGGTTCTCGTCTCCATGTCCTGGCCGAGGGAGCCAATGTTGTCTGAAGACACTTCCATGGTCATGTGACCAGCATGGCTATATGCTGAGGCTCAAGGAATACTGTTACCTTCCCACCAAAGTGGTACCTATTTATTCACATTTGCATGCTTTCAAATTGCTGGGTGGGTAGAAGCTGAGGCAAGTAATGGGAGCTCAGGCTGTCATGCAGTGTTTGGATCTTAAAACTGGGTTGTCAGCTTTCCAGCTGACAAGCTCAGTCTCTTTAACCACTGAGCCATCATAATTAGCAGCAGAAATTTTGGGTTCAATTGTGGTCGAAAGTCAAGGGCTACTTGTACAAATCTCCAGACTCTTCTACAGCACTTGAGTTAGGGAGGATCCCTTTTGAGTCTCTACCTCCACCCATTATGCAGCTGTGGGCTATGCTGTCTCTTATCTGGCCATTCCCTGGCAGCATCTCTTTGCCCCATTTCTCAAGATCAAACTCACATATAATTACTGTCCCCAGTCTTTAGAGTTATGTCCTGTTCAATCAATATACACAAAGAGAGAGACAAGAACAGATGCTCACCATGCAAAATTTGGATAGGAGAGGATCGGATAGGACAGGATAGCATAGCATAGCAATAGCAATAGCATTTAGACTTATATACCGCTTCACAGTGCTTTACAGCCCTCTCTAAGCGGTTTACAGAGTCAGCATATTGCCCCCAACAATCTGGGTCCTCATTTTACCCACCTCAGAAGGATGGATAGAAGAAGGGAAGGGAAGGGAAGAAAATGGAAGGGAAGGGAACAGAATAGAACAGAATAGCAGAGCGGGAAGGTACCTTGGAGGTCTTCTAGTCCAACCCCCTGCTTAAGCAGGAAACCCTATACCATTTCAGACAAATAGTTATCCAATCTCTTCTTTAAAACTTCAAGTGTTGGAGCATTCATAACTGGAGGCAAGGAGTTTCACTGATTAATTGTTCTGTCAGCAAATTTCTCCTTAGTTCTAGGTTGCTTCTCTCCTTGATTAGTTTCCACCCATTGCTTCTTGTCTTGCCTTCTGGTGCTTTGGAGAATAGTTTGACTCCCTCTTCTTTGCGGTAGCCTCTGAGATATTGGAAGGCTGCTATCATGTCTCCCCTAGTCCTTCTTTTCATTCAACTAGACATGCCCAATTCCAGCAACTCTTCTTTATATGTTTTAGCCTCCAGTCCCCCAACCTTTGCTGCTTTTGCTTGCACTCTTTCTAGAGCAGGTGTGTCCACCTTGCAGCACTTTAAGACTTGTGGACTTCAACTCCCAGAATTCCTCAGCAGCTGGCTGAGGAACTCTGGGAGTTGAAGTCCACAAGTCTTAAAGTTGCCAAGGTTGGACACCCCTGTTCTAGAGTTTCAACATCTCTGTTACATTGTGGCGACCAAAACTGGATGCAGTATTCCAAGTGTGGCCTTACCAAAGCATTACAAAGTGGTATTAACAACTCACGTGGTCTTGATTCTCTCCCTCTTTTTATGCAGCCTAGAACTGTGTTGGCTTTTTTTGGCAGTTGGAGCACACGGCTGGCTCATATTTAAATGGTTGTCCACTACTATTTTTTATATATTTTAATTATGCATAGATACTTTGAAAACAGTGTACTGTCTGGGTCCATTTCATTTTACAGAAAACTGACAAATGTTCTGATAATAGTAGTAGTGGAAATTGTAATTTTAATAATAATGTTAACTTATTGGCTCATACCACACATTACACACTTTAACTTCACTCGCAGAATACCTGTCAGGTGGAATCCCCTTGTTCCATCGCTCTGACCTGTGTGGCACTGACTGCTCCTGTGTGTCAACACTCTCTTGCTTCATATCTTGTTCAGCTTCTCCTCCCTGAATGCTGACACTGTCACTAAGTAAGTTACTACCACTAAGTGAGCTACCATCACTAAACGGATCACCATCACGAAATGAATCATTCCACAAATTTGCATCAATTCTGTTCCAATTTTGCTCTGCAATGCTTGCAGACCTTGAAAACCCTATTCTTTTGCTCCCGTCACTAAAGCGATAACTCTCTGAGCCTGGCTCATAGCCCACAAACCTGAGCTTTCTAGTCTTTGGTTGCCCCTTTCTTCTAATTGCTTTTGGAATATGCACCCATACATTGCTTCCAAACACCCTTAAATGTGCTCCAGATGGTTTTCTCCCAGTACTGCATATGGAGTATCATTAATGGAGGAACTCTACAACCTATTAACTAAATAATTAGCAGTCAATATGGCTTCACCCCAATATGACCTGCTTAGACCAGAATCCTCTAGCAGTGTGTCCTTCATGGTTTGCAAGACCTTGAATGCAATCTGAAAACATCTAGAGCAGGAGTGTCGAACTCAAGGCCCGTGGGCTGGATGCGGCCTGCAGGGTGCTTTCATTTGGCCTGCGGGGCCAGCCTGGAAATATCAAAAGACCAGGCCGTTTTTGGCTAGCAGAGTGCTGCTGGAGGCTGGGGAGGCTGAAAACGCATTGGACCGGATTATAATTATGTGGCCTCAAGTAAGTGCCTGATCTGGATAGAAAACAAGCAACATCCTATGTTAATACTACAGTTTCATGCCAGATTTTACATACTGTAGATCCATTTAATGTACAATCAGTAATCTATGATTGACAACCATTTCTATTTACTATCTTGGAAATTTACCTCTGCTGTTAGATCCTGTATTATCATGTTATTTATGTTATTGTATTTTGTTATTAGTTGAATAATAAAAATACAATAGTATAAATAGCTTTTCTGCCTGGAAAAGCACTTTACTATTAAACAATGGGGTATACATTTAGAAATAAAGTTTAGTGAAGTATGATGAATAAGTAAGATTCAGACTGTTATATAAGGGTTTCATTGAAAAACTGTTGGAGGCTTAAAAGTCACCCTTGAAAATGGCCCTAAAATTGAAAAAGCATGTTACCCAGTAGATAGGAATGGAAGAAGAAAACCAGATGTATCTCTTGCACAATCAGTTTACAGAAACAGGGTTCACCATAGTTCTCACACAGTCAGTATAAAATATAATAGCAAAAATACCCAGTGCAATAGTAAAATGAAGAAGAGATTGAAGCTGATTAGCCTGCTCAAAGAGGGAGCCACATTTAGGAAGAGAGAACAAAAGGCAAAACATAAGTAAGTTGGAATCCTGACCTTGTCAATGAGGCTTGTTCTTAAATCCCAGCAGTTGTGGAAATTCTATGGAGCAATAGCAATGGCCAAAGCACTTAGACATATACCGCTTCACAGTCCTTTTTACAACCCTCTCTAAATGATTTTACAGAGTCAGCCTCTTGCCCTCAACAATCTGGGTCCTCTATTTACCAACCTCGGAGGGATGGAAGGCTGAATCAAGCTTGAGTGAGCCTGGTGAGATTCGAACTGCCAAATTGCAGGCAGCTGGCAGTTAGCAGAAGGAGCCTGCAGTACTGCAGTCTAACCACTGCACCACTGAGAACAGCTTCTTACTTGCTTCAATAAGTCACTGCACAAGATGGGTGGTTACATAAATATAATAAATAAACATTACTTATCAGCTATTCAGCGGTGTCCATGAAGGAGAGGGGCAGAAGGAGATGAAAAAAATAACACTTTAAAGAAAGTCATGGCTATGACTGCGTGATTGCAACATGTAAAGCAGGGCCAGGGATTGTGCAGTTGTGGTCATCCTCTTTATTCCCCCCCCCCCCGCGCAATTAATTGTTACATTAATTGAAATAATTAATATATTATTTATTAATACAATAAGTCTAATAAGATGCAAATAATACGTTATATTAGCTGGGTACGGTGGATATAGACAGTGTTAACCAAAGATTGTTAACATTATGACGAGCTAGATAACTATTCTATGTCCCACTTTCTGATCTGGATTTTTTTTTTTTACCTCCTTTGCAGAAAGGAGAGATTTTTTTAAGGCAAGAGATCCTTTCCAGAGCTGCTGTAGCACTTCCCTAAGAGGAGCTAACTGCAAGTTAACAAGCTCAGCTCTGTGACCTTAATTAGTTAATTAGCCCCCCTCAGCCATAGCTGCTGTTTGAAATTTGCAAGACCCTTAATCTGTTCTATGCTGAAGGCTTTATTCTGCTTCCTAAAGGGCTCCCTGCGAGCACGCTAGGGAAACAGCCAGTGCCAGCACATTTGTCAGGCCCAAAACCACATGGCTATTCTTCTAAGATGAGTTCTTATTGTTTCACACCTAGAGATCAATTCTTGCTAGACTGAAAACTGTACTATTTCCATCTATGACCATGATGGCAAACCTATGGGATGCAGAGCCATTTGTGCCGGCATGCGAGCTGCAGGCAAACTTACCTCACTTGGCATGCACGTGCCTCACAGCTGGTTTTTGACCGGTTTGAGGCCTTTTTCGGCCTCCCAAAGGCTTGAGGAAGGCTTCTGCAGGCTTTGCAGGCCAAACACTAGCCCCGTTTCGTCACTTCCTGTTTTCCAAAAATACCGGAAGTGACTAAACGGGGCCTAGTTTTCAGCCTGCAAAGCCTTTCTCAAGCCTTTGGGAGGCGAAAAAGGCCTCAAACCGGCCGAAAATCAGCTGTCAGGCGCAATGCAGGTAAAGGGGTGGCGGGAGTGAGTGGGTGGGGATTACGCATGTATGCGTAGGGGGCATGGGGGGGCACGCATTGCCTTCTGGGTGCTAGCACACGAGTGCGAGTGTGCAAGTGCGCACACAATTTTTGGCACAGGAGCCCCAAAAGGTTAGCCACCACTGATCTATGATATACTCTGGGAATCAGGGGTGGGATTCTACCCGTTCGGATGTTACATTTTCATCGGGTTCACCAAACCAGTATTTGAACCAACCAGCTGGCCCCGCCCCCCCCTCCCTCCCAGGAGTCTCCAAGTGGCCCATTTTTGATGCAGGTAAGTGCAGGGTCCAAGTGGGGGCTCTGGGAGGGGGGAAAACGGGCCTTCCGGAAGTCCGGAAATGGGCCTGTTTCCAGCTTCCGCAGGGCCTCCAGAGCCTGGGGGAGTCCATTATCGCGGTCCCAGAGGCTCGAGGGAAGCCTCTGGACCCTTGGGAAGGCGAAAAACAGCCAAACCAGTAGTTCCAGTATGCCACGTCCACCATGGCCACGCCCACCCAGCAACTGGGCAGCGAACCAGTTGCTGGGATTTTTGAATCCCACCCCTACTGGGAACTAATAGGGAGAGTTTGTCTTCATCCTCTTTCTCTCACACATGATCTCTGGACTGAGATGCCTCTTACTCCTCTGCAAAGTCCCTTCTGGAGATCCACCTCCTCGCTACATTCCATCCCAGCCTTGCTTTCCATGTGAATTCCCCACTATGTGCCTGCTTAGTCTCTTGTAACCCCTTCCTCTCCAATGAATGCAAATACAAACATTAATTCCCATCTTGCTAATGCAATATTGGGGTGAGCATTCCAAAGGGTGGGGGGGTACTAGAAAATATGGCCTAATTTGCCCTATATTTCTGGCTTAATTGTGAGTTGAATTCTGGGAACCTTCCCCTCCATTTGGGCTGGCATTGTAAATATATTCAGAGACAATTTCTAAATAAATCTTTTTCAAGATATATTGTTCTACTGACATTTCCCTTAATGTTCGTGTTCTTTGGAACCCATCCTGCAAATTCTAAAGATGCACAAATTAATGGAAGATTAAAGATAAAGAAGAAAACATTTATATCAATAGCAACATCTTTATTTTTTGACACATTCCCCCCGGCCCCTGGATGTCCCATGACTATTCCTAGATTTCTTGTGGACTTCCCCGAATGGGTCATTCCTGTCTGTGGGAATGAAGCCTGATCAGCCCTTTTTGTCATTTGCAAAATCTTCATCTCCTTTTCCTCATCCTTCCTTCTCTTTCTTCCTTCTTCTCTTCCTCCTCCTTCTGCTCCATCTCCTCCTCCTTCTCCTCCTGTGCCTCAAAGTCACTCCAGTATCCTCAAGTTATTATTATCATGAAAAGATATCTGCTGGGGAATGTCATACTCCACTTTCTAGGGCCCAAAAAGAAAAAGGAAAGGAAAAACATGAATTAATCGAGTTTTTTTTCCTATTAAAGACATAACTGATCATTGACTCACCAATAAGTTATGTTGCTATAGTCCCTGCAATAGCTGCTAAAGATCAGTAGAATCCTAGCCAATTGTTTGATTGATTGCAAATTTCTGTTCTACTGTCTATATCTTCTGACTGCAGTGGGACACAAATGCAATAAAAATATTTTTAGCGTTTATGCTACAAATTCTATTGAAGTCACTAGATCAATACTACCAATGCTTTACATGTGTCCAAAGAAACAACCAATAACCACCACTGTAACTCTCTATTGATCTTATCTTAGAGGAAGACAGACCTCAAACAACTGTGTCTAAAAACAATTATACAGATTTGAGACAGTAAAAAAAAACAACTGTCTTTTTTTTTGCGGGGTGTGTGTGTTCTTCCTGGTTTTGCAATACATCAGATTCATTTCTTGCAAATATTTCATGCCTCAGGCCTAGATGAAAACATTTCATGGAAAATGCACTTGTTCTTTTTAATGGCTGAATTGATATACCCTATTTATGGCAGTCTGATAAAAGTTAATTTAACAGGATAGGAATAAGGACAGGGTAAATAAAATAAGAAAATAAAATAAGAAAACAAAACACAGAACATGGCCATAAATGCAGAGCAACAAAATATGTTATAGACTCAAAAGGAGCCATTTAAAAATTGAAGGTTCCCTCTCTTGGGTTCTTTCACTGTTTCTCTGTTTCTCCCCCGTATGTATTCTAACAAATAATGATATGTGAGCCTCAGAGCATCTTAAGACTAACATGTAGTTCTTCCTGTCTCAGTCTTAGAATTATAGGATTGAGACTATCCCTGGTTCCATTCTAATGCTGCTTTGATTTTGATTTAAATCTCATAAAAACCTGGTCATCATATGTAAATCAAAATACATAAGTCTGTAGGAAGCCCTCCACATCTTTACATTTTCCCCTAGATGAGGAGCCTAGAGGCTATCTAGGAGCTTCTTGGCTCCAATTCCAGAAAAGGACGATACTTTAACTTCCTGGTGTTGATTATCCTTGGATCATATTTCACTTTGGAGTGGAGGCAGTGGTGGGATTCAATTTTTTTTTTTTTTTACTACCGATTCTGTGGACATGGCTTGGTGGGCGTGGCAGGGGAAGGATCCTGCAAAATCCCCATTCCCTCCCTACCCCACTAACCTGCTTTCCAGCTCTGTTCTCCTGTGCAGGGCAACCAAAGAAGACCCAGCTGATCAGCTGAGACTCAATGGGAGGCAGAGAATAGATGGGGTTGGTGGGGCCAGTCGGAGGTGAGATTTACCAGTTCTCCGAACTACTCAAAATTTCCGCTACCGGTTCTCCAGAACTGGTCAGAACCTGCTGAAGACCACCTTTGAGTGGAGAGGTTGGGGCACCATAGGGGACAGCTCATATGAGGCCAGATTCTGAGGAAGTTTGGGGTTTGCATAATAATTATGAAATGCTAACCATGCACCATGCAACATAGTTTTCAATTATTTCTATCTCACCAATGGCAAGGAACCATGCCTTCGGTTTTCAGGAAAGATGCTTACAGAACTCCAAGGACCACAAAATGAGGTCACATATAACCCTGGCCCCAGGTTATGCATCCATGCTCTAGGTAAGCTTAGTGCCTTCTTCTTGGTTAATTATAAGAACTCACCTATTGCTGTTTCATTGACATGAGAGCCAAAAAGCACCATCTACTGCATTCTGGGGTTTCTTTTGTTCCCTTTTATGTTTGGCACATTTCCCCTTTTCGAAAACCATCTTACATCTCTCTGCACTTTCCTGGCAGAGTCCCACTGAGCTCAATTATTGCACTATCAGCCTTCTCTCATCTCTCTAAGACAGGGGTGTCCAACCTTGGCAACTTTAAGACTTGTGGACTTCAACTCCCAGAATTCCTCAGCCAGCTTTGCTGGCTGAGGAATTCTGGGAGTTGAAGTCCACAAGTCTTAAAGTTGCCAAGGTTGGACACCCTGCTCTAAGATGTTACCAGTGAAAAATCAGGATGTAGAAGGAAAGACTGACTCTTCCTCCTCCTCTGACTCTTTTTCCTCCTCCTCCTCCTTTTCCTTCCCTTTTATCATTCCTTCTCCTTTTCTTCCTTCTGTCATTCTCCTCTTCCTTTCATCCTTTGTTAGCCTCCTTCTCTTCCTCCTTCTTCTTCTCCTCCACCTTTACCTTCACCTCCACCTCATCCACACAAAGCAATTATTTTCTTTGACAACATTCTGTGCTCTTCTGGTGAAGTTGAATTGCAGGTCCTAAAGTCAAAAGGGCCTTTACTTGGCTCATTTTAATGCCCTTCTTACATCAGTCACAGAAGGAAAATTTCAGGAATCTCTACATGTGGACAGAGATGTCCACATGGTGTCAGTGCCATCCAGCCCCACAGTCCATCTCCTCCTTTTCTGTCAACAAATCATCCGGTCCTCTCAGACGTATTTTATTGAAACAGGAAGCCATCCATTACTCTAAATGTAGCAAAGGTTTGTCCTACTGTTTGCAAACTACAAATTAACCAATCAACATCTGAGCAAATGTCGTGCTTTACAGTCTGGGTGATGATCTTTGTTATTTACTACTTTCCCTGTCAAAGCACATGTGTTTGGGGATTTTTTTATGATGAATTATGACCATGAAAAAGTTGAACTGTTCTGATTTGATTCATAGCATATTATGAGAGGGGCGGGCCATTTCACCTCCTAAGGACAGAGGAGTAAAACAGTCCAGACATGTTTTAGCCCCCCCTCCCCGAGTGAGGGGGGGGTCAACAGCCTGCACATCCTTGACTTTGTTTTTTTGAAAATTGACGTGGAGTTGAGGACAAATTGAGTGCTGTAAGGCTTGCAGATTGGGAGTTTTCAGATTCAAATTCTTTTCATAGCAAATGTCTCATAGCCAATCACTTTCTCTCTCTCTCTCTTTCTGCCTCTGCCAAAGCCTGCCATCCTCCACAACTGCCTATCAAAAAGCATTATAATTACGCAGAGAGGGAAATTCCACCGAGGGAGAATTTAGCATACTTCTAGATTGCATCAAACAGCTGGCAAAGAAGGAGGGCAGAAAACCAACCGTTGTTCTTTGTTCACTCCGATACGTGTTTTTGTAGTTGTGGGGAGGGGGAAACCGCCAGTTTTCATTCGTCTAATTCTCCTTCTCCTTGCAGAAAGAGATTTTGCTTTGGGAGAAGTCAACATTGAGGAAATTCTCACTGGTGGAAGAACTTGTTTTCTTGCACTTTCATTGAATATCCAGAAGGGAAATCTTCCAAGGATTTATTGACATGGGAAGTGTGTACAGCCAAGAATGCTACACAAAGGGGAGAAGATATACTTTTTTAAAATGACTTACGTATTCAAACATTTGTCTGCCACTTGTCTTTCCAGAGACTCTCAGGGCATCCTGCAGATCAGAGTGTTTCTTGCAAATGATCAAAGAATCCTTGTTACCTAAGCTCCGTCTCTTTGCAGTGTTGTGACCTTTGTGCAAAAGAGGCTGAGTTTCATTATGAGGGGCGGAGCTGCTTTCTTTATTAGCTTCCCCCAATGTCCCTGCAGATACTTTTATTGGCCAGGTTTATATAAAATTTAAAGGTGTCTGCAAGGTATGGTCAAAAAAATAAGATGGTGGCCACAACAGTGTGGAGATTTGATTGCACCATTGTGGCCACCATCTTAACTTTTTTGACCATACTATGTGGATAGAGCGGAGGAAATATGTTCAGGTGGTCCTCTACTTATGACCACAATTGAGCTCAAAATTTATGTTGGTAAGTGAGAAATTTCTTAAGTGACATTTGTCCCATTTTACGACCTTTCTTGCCACAGTTATTAAGCAAATCATTACAATCATTATGTTAAGTTGTTGTTTAGTAAACCCGACTTCTCCATTGATGTTGCTTTCAAAAGTTCGTAAAAGAGGATCACACAATCTTGGGACATTGCAACCATCATAAATGTGAGTCAATTGTCAAACATCTGAATGTAAATCATGTGACCATAGGGATGCTGCAATGGTTGTAACTGTGAAAATGGTCATAAGTCACTTTTTTAGTGCCACTGTAGATTCGAACGGTCACTGGGCAAACTACGGTAGGTCAAGGACTACCTATATTACCTACATTAGGCAAACTTTAACTGCTCAATAATAATCCTCCACCAACTGCAATATATTATTCTATCTGTGCTTTATTTTCATTTTTTTACTATTATTATCTTTAGTGTTTGTGTTGCTGGATTGATTGATTCAGCAGTCATAGATGTCTGCAGCAATTTGAACTTTTCTCAAAATGAGGAGAAAGGGCTTGTGACACCTGCACAAGACATCCTGATGCAAGAGGCTGTTGTCAGCAACTCTAAACTAGTGATACACTTAATACCTCCCTCCAACTCAGCCTGCTAATCTCCCCCATCTGTACCACCACCCAGTCTTTATTTATATGATAAATAAGGATATATTTTATCATTTGTCACCCTGCTGGACAGGACCACCACCTTTTCTGCCTCTGCTGAACAGGAAGATAAATAGCAATAGCACATAGACTTATATACCACTTCATAATGTGTTACATCCCTCTCCAAGTGGTTTACAGGGTCAGCGTATTGCCCCATTTACCAACCTTAGAAGGATGGAAGGATAAATCAAGCCTTGAGCTGGCCAGGATCAAACCCCTTAGAAGGATGGAAGGATAAATCAAGCCTTGAGCTGGCCAGGATCAAACCCCTGGCAGTCAGCAGAATTAGCCTGCAATACTGCATTCTAACCACTGCACCACCACAGCTCTTAAGGCAGACTGGAATGAGAAATTTGAAGGAAATTCCACAACACTCTGATAATACTGTAGGAAAAGAGAAGTCTTTTTCTAGGAAGAATTTAAAAAACTGAGACATTCCCAGGCTTGGGTCCTTCTGAACAGCTTGACAGCTTTAAGAAAAGGTGACGGAATTTCTCCTTGGACAAATAGCTTTGCCATCAGAGTCTTCTGACCAAGAGAAACCACTTTTGGTTAATATTCTAGTCAAGTGTTTCTCAACCTTGTCTACTTTAAGAAGTGTGGGCTTCAATTGCCAGAATTCCCTGTTCAATGTGCCATGCGCGTCTCCCATTCTGGGAGTGTTGAAATAAGGTCTGGGATGCCAGTTCTAGGCGACAACAAGAAATCGTCCTGTGGCAATCAAGGTCATCTAACCAGATGATTGGCAAGTTTGGACAGGTTTCCACAACAATACTAGATGTCTAATTGGATAATGTGACCTGCACTAATTGGGGGGGGGGGACTATTCTTTATGTGAAAACCGCAGGAATTAAGTAGAGGTAGTTTGCTTTCAATCTGTGCTTAATAAAGTTTTGCCATAAAGAGGTTGGATCATCTCAAAAGTGCTTGCTTGGTTGGGTTCACCGGTCAGAATCCTGACACTGTGTTGTTTCCTTCACTCATCCTTATCTGTTATCTCCTTCAGAAATTGTGGGTAATGTAATAGACTAGATAATTTTGTGATAGAAATGTAATGGATTGATGTAAGACAGACATATATAACCATTGGTTGAAAGTATAACATAAATTTTAAGATAAAATTTGGAATATCTCGTATAAAATGGTGGAATAAATAGTTTAGTCATGGATGATTAATAACTGATAAATATATAAGCATATGTTAGTTTGACAATGTGAAAATTGATATAAACTGTGAGTAAATGACTATAAAAGAATAGCACAAAAGATTTGCAACCAACTGACATACTGTATGTATGTAAAATGGAAGATGGTTTTATGTTTTTATGTTTTGTATGTGTATGTTTGTCTTTAAAAAAATAAAAACTCTTAAAAAAAGAAGAAGTTGTGGGTGCTTCATCAATGGAGGTTTTTAAGAAGCAACTGGACAGTCACTTGTCTGAAATAGCATAGGGCCATGATGGCAAACCTATGGCACGCATGCCAGAAATGGCATGCAGAGCCATTACTGCTGGCACACGAGCCTTCGCCCAGAGCAGGTCTACTGCGCATGCACATGCCCCCCACCCACCCAACAGCTGATTGTCGGGGATCTGGCACGCATGGCGGGGGTGTGTGGGAGAAACATGCGCAGAGGTGCGGGGGGCACATGCATGCACAGGGGCACATGGCACAGGGGATCTCATGCTCATGCCCAGAGACGTACAGCGTGCAGGGGGATCACAGGGGGTGTGGGGGTGCCCGCACGCAGTGCCTTCTGGGTGCTGGCATGTGAGCGTGTGCGAGCGTGCATGCAATTTTCGGCACAGGAGCCCCAAAAGGTTACCCACCATTGGCATAGGGTCTCCTGCTTGAGCAGGGGGGTGGACTAGAAGACCTCCAAGGTCCCTTCCAGCTCTATTCTGATTGTTATAAACTCTCCCGGGAGCTGAAATGTTCTTCTATCAACATGCAATTCTTTCCAATGACAGATTTGTGCTCATTCGTTCTTTCGTGTAGAATTTGGCTGTTTTGTCTGAGATGGCAATTTAATGAGGCATGGCTGACCCGGGACAAGAAGAAGGAGGAATAAGTGCATGAAATATCATGGTGACAATTTCGGGCCACGTTATAGAATTGGCTGAATAGATTTGGAGGCAAAGTTGGCACTTGGTCACCCACAGCAGGGTCCCTTTTTCAATATCTCTGTTATGCAGCCCTATTTCTACCAAGGACTGGTTCTAATTGGTGTGGTTTAGCATGGGCTCACACTCTCTAACACAACATGAGCCTGACAAAAATGAACTACATCCCAACGCATGGTATTTCCACTTCCCTTTTGATTTGATTTTCTTCCTTTGCACAAAAAGAAGCAGACCGTACCAACTCCCAAGTTTATTCAGCCTTACCCATCTAATAATGAAATTCTCATAGTGGTGGAATGGAATGTAAAAATGTCAGAATTTACAGAAATAGCAAAATTGTCCTGTCTGGCCAGAGAGAAAAACTACAACAAAAATATTTTTCTGAAATATTGCAAATCTTATATGGATGCTTTGCGGAAAGTAAAAATAAATGAAACAATGATTTTTGGATTGGAAAATTAAGATTAAATGGGGGCTGAAGGGATTTGTATATCATTCAAGAGGGAGGAGGTGGTATTAAGTTTATAATTATCTGTTGAAAAAAAAAATCAGAACTGATTCGAATATTTCTAAACCTCAGAGTTTTTTCATTTCCTGTCCTTCCTTCCTTCCTTCCTTCTTTCTTTCTTTCTTTCTTTCTTTCTTTCTTTCTTTCTTTCTTTCTTTCTTTCTTTCTTTCTTTCTTTCTTTCTTTCTTTCTTTCCTTCCTTCCTTCCTTCCTTCCTTCCTTCCTTCCTTCCTTCCTTCCTTCCTTCTTCTTTCTTTTTATTTTATGTAAAAATGTGTTCTTTTTAATATACCTTACCAATCTGTATGTAGCCCAGTCAGTCTCAAAATGTCCTCCACATCAGGTCTGAAGACCTGTTCTAAGAAAAGATCTTCTTTTACCACACTGGACTTAAAAATCAGCCTCCATTGCAAAAGAAAACATTATTCAAAGCATGCCTGCCTCTGCATATTATTGTTATAGATAGTCCTCAACTTATAACAGTTCATTTAGTGACCATATAAAGTTACAACTGAAAAAAGTGGGTTATGACCGTTTTTCACACTTACCACCTTTGTGGCATCCCCAAGATCATGTGATCAGATGTTTTGCAACTGGTTCATACTTATGACCGCTGCTGTGTCCCAAGGTCATGCGATCCCTTTTTGCAACCTTTTGACCAGCAAACTCGAAGTGGAAGCCAGATTCACTTTACAACTGTGGCAAGAAAGGTTATAAAATGGGGTAAAACTCACTTAACAACAGAAATTTTGGGCTTAGTTGTGGTTGCAAGTTGAGGACTATCTGTATTATTTTCATTAAAAAAACATACGACTGAAAAAACTAAGAGAGGGATCACATCTTTGACTTCGATATTCTTTGGAAATTATTCAGCCAGGAATTGATGTAACATATTGCCCTGGTGCGTTTATCTCTCTCTCTCTCTGTGTTGGTGGGTGTAAGTCTACAGCTAATATAATCAAAATAGTTCTTGCACATGTGGGTTTAATCTTTTTGCTAGTCTGCCTGAGGGACCAATAACCAACTAAAGAGGTCACTTTGCAAAATCTTTTTCTTAATCTATCCATCTTGATCGTTAGATCTTCATATTTAGCAATTTTCTTCTATTTTTTCAATAAAGTTGTTCTTAAGTATCGCCACATCAACAATTACTCTTTTTTAAATCAATATTATACCTGCTGTGCTGTATTCTTGATGGCAGCTATTATTATTGTTATTCGGCTTCATATCCATCTTTTGACATCTGAAGGTTTTATGGAAGCTTCTGATAGCACCTGACAACTGCTACCCACTTCATGTCGACACCAGATATAAATGCGTCACGAAGTGAACGGTGTCTAGAAATGGCTGACAGCTGAGATGCAGGTAGCTGTAGCATTTGGCTGCAGGGTTTAATGGAACAAACTACATATGGAAATATCATTTAACCACTCAAAAAAGTTAGATCCTGCACAGAGACATCCAGTTGCTCTTCCAAAACATTTGTACTATAGATGTTGAGATCAAACATGATTTGACTGCTGAATTCATTGAGACCTTTTAGATTTATTGATAAGAACATGGCTCAGCCTATAAACAATGCACCATTATGATTTTCCCAGGCAGAGAGAGGAATCAAGTTGGAGAAAAACACAAGTCTGGCTTTCAGAATGAGTCAGATATATCTAGTAAGAGAGACCGACAGTACGTCCCGGAAAACAGAGTATCCTGTTGAGAACCAAATAAATAAAAAGATGTCCGGGAAATTTAATCTATGCCAGAAATGCTGAGTTTTTCCATTACTGATTTTTTTTCCAAGAGATTTAATTTTGCTTTGGTGCTATAAATATTCAATTTTACAAATGAGGTTGGGTGAGATTAATAGGAGCTTTTAGTTTAAAGTCCACCACCATTTCCATTCCTCCTTTTCCAGTCTGAGGTGCTTCCACGTCCCCTTAGTAAGCACAGAGATCAAGAATTGTAAATTCATAGCTCATAAAGCACAGTTAAGCCCTATCCTTTGTCTGACCATCTTTGTTGCTCTTCTCTGCACTCTCTCTAGAAACCTCCTGCGTGTTATTTGGTGACCCTCACTCTGGATCTTGTACTTGCATCACACCCGTTTTTCCTGCTAACAGTTGGGAAAGGCTGCCCTACTTTTTGCAGGCTATGAAGTCTAACATGATCATCAAACATAATCGGTAGTCAAAAACCCTCCAGATTTGCAACCTTTAAAAAAGATTCCAACACCGCTCCCCATGGAAAGAGATCCTGGAGCAATTTGCAATTAAAAGTTACAATTTTAAAAGTAATTGCTGAAAACAAACTAAGAAACACCTACATTAAGATGCTTTATAAAATGCAAAATAACATCAACAAGATTAGCATTAGCACATTATTAAAAAGCCTGGAAATATTGTAAAAGCAAGTATATGCATGGCACCAAAACAACAACAAAGTCCATTGAAACAACTTCAGCAAGGAAGATTCATCAGATCAAAGCCAATTTATTCTAATTTTGAAAATAAGGACAGTGATGTAACAGTTCCTCAGAAGGAAGTTCTAAACAATTTATATCAGGCACAATATTTTTAAATTTGCATCTGAGCTAAATTCAGCATTTTACACATGTAAAATATAAGTCTATTCACAGCAGTATGGAAGAAACTCTGGCTTTGATTGTTGGGGGGGGGGGGAATCCCAAATAACACATTGATATGAATATTCATCTTCCCTCCAGGTTCAGCACCATATGATGGTTTGTTGGCCACAATTTCTCTTGGACAGCTGCTGCTACTCTGGACTACCTGGATCAGTTCCCAGTAAGAAGCTAAAATTCTTCTCTCTCCAACCAGGAATAGCAAATCTTGATGTCATTTCTGAGGAAAAACAAATCAAGCAAGAGGAAAGTTAGGCCTATGTTCAGAGTAACAATTCAGTTGCCCTTTTCATCCCTGAGATCATATCCCCAAGAAGCTGAGTTTGTCAGCTTTGGAAGCCATAGTAGCACCAGAAGCTTCCACGCTGCCACATTCTTGTGCTTGGGAAATTGGGAGGGAGGATTTCATGGTGCATATGTGGTTAGACATAATAGCATTTTTCTTTACAGTCAGGGTTATGTTATTCCTGCACCTGGTTGAGGAGTGGTTGAAGGAATGTCTCATGTTGGAATGAATGGTGATTGAGACATGTGATGGAATGATGGGTGCAGGGGGTGGGTTTTGTATTTTTTATTATTGAAGGAAAACCCAGAACTCTCAGATTTGGGTTTTCCCAGATGTAGAATGGGGCAAAATTCACTTAACAAATATCTCCCTTAGCAACAGAAATTTTGGGCTCAATTGTGGCCTTAGTCGAGAATTACCTGTATTACTACTATGACTACAAATGGAGGGGATCTTGGGGTAAATCAGAACCAAGCTTTTTGATCTGGATAATTGATCATCACCCTAAAAAATAATAATATGTGGTGCTGTAGAAAGTCAGAAGCCACCCACCCTCCTAGAGAATGAAATATTTTGGGGAATATTGAAAAGGCAGGATAGAATATTTCCTCTAAAGGAGAAATAAGGGAAAGTCTTAAGGGAGACAGAAACCAGCACCAACCCCCTTGACCCAAGCAGAAACTGAGGAGGCCAGCTGTTAGAAATGCAGATTTGGTAATCCAGTCAGAAAGACTGGGTCAGACAGAAACTCCAGATAAACAATTAGGCAAGACAAGATTAGCTCAGATAAACACCTAGGATTAGCATTTCCTCTTTTGCCTATAGAGCCAGCCATGACCCCTACATGACCCCATAGGAATCAAAAGGGTAAAAAAAAACCACTCTACTCTCAACTCCATTTTGTCAGCTGTCCCAGAACTGCACGTTCTGTGTGTGTCAGTTCAGTTCACCAATAAACAGAACCTTTCTTTCCCATCAGCCTCCATTTTGTTCTCAGCTTGGAACTGGACCTGGATTTTTCTTCCAATGGTGCTTTATCAGTTTAACCAGAATTTGGAATTGCATCCTGAAAACTACTGGCACCCTGTGCCAGATCTACAACATCAGTCTTATATGCCAGTAGTATTTCTCCCCTGCTGAAAATGGGGTGCTAATTCGCATTAGCTTCAAATTCCAGGTAGTCTTCAAAGGCAGACCTATATACAGTACATGGAAGTAATCTAGACACATCAAAGCAGGTGTCAGCTGCAGAACATCCCCCTCCAGATGGGGCTGCTGCTGGTGCACCTGCTGAAGTGGACAAATTTCTTGCTGACCACAGCCTCCAGCTGCCTGTCCATCAGTGGCTGGGAGTTCAAGAGTACCTCAAACTGAGGATGTTCCTATAAAGGAGTGCCATCCATTACAGAGTTAAAAGTGGGGTTAACAGAAACCCTGAACAAAAAGTTTAAATTGTACTTCTTCTATGCCTCTCATCTTGTTACATCTAGTATGGCTTCCTTCCTTCCTTCCTTCCTTCCTTCCTTCCTTCCTTCCTTCCTTCCTTCCTTCCTTCCTTCCTTCCTTCCATATCGTCCTTCCTTCCTTCCTCTCCTCTCCTCCCCTCCCCTTCCTCTCCTCCCTTCCTCCTTCAATCCCTCCCTCCCTGTTAAATATGCATGATGCTACATTAAAATGAGTTTACGTCATATGCAAAGTGGAGTCTGATGTCAAACTTCACTTATTGGTTCAGCCACTGGCGGGAAGATTGGGTCCCCATCAGTGGCTGAAGTGTTGGATGGCACCAGCTATAAAAGCCGGCGCTGGCCGTGTTTGTTTGCTTTTTGATTCCAGTTTGTAAATAAAGAGTTTCTCACACTCCTGAGCCCTGCTCCTTCCTCATCTGCGCCCATTCAACACTGGCAACGAAGGTGGGATACTGAGGAAGACAAAGGACCTTGTGGGGCACTGTGGCCATTTTCCAGCTGAATCATGAACTCGACTGTTTAGACCAACAGTGAACCAACATGGCCCACCGACCCCTATCAATCCCATTTGAGCCAACCAAGGAGAAGTGGTCCTCGTACATGGGAAGATTCAACCTAAATCTTGAGGTGAACAGGAGGCAGGCAGCATCCGACACAAAGAAGAAGGCTTACTTTTGACCTATTGCGATTCGGAACTCTGTGAACTAACCAAAGCCCTCGTTGCAGATGAGCTGGCAAGCGTCTCCTGAGACGAACTGCAATGAGCATTGAAGGGGCATTTCGACCCTATCCCATTGTACCTGGCAAACTGGAATGACTTCTACATCCGGAGCCAAAAGGAGGGGGAAAGCATAAGTGATTTTGTGGCTGCACTGAGGAAACTATCAAAGAACTGCAAGTTCTCAAACACTGAAGAAAGACCAGGATCGGCTAGTCCTCGGCCTAAAGGATTTAACCCTGAAGAAGAGACTGATCACGAGGGAGGACGTCTTGTTCAAGGAGGCTCTGGAAGAAGCGAAAGCCACAGAAGCCTCTGACTGTTCTGAAGCCTCAGTCAAGGGCAACAGCAAGGTCCACGCCACCCAGGTCATGAGGGGGACACCGCAATCCATCCTGCTCCGAAAGCAGCGACAGTGAGAAGGAAGATGTCCACCGGGTAAAACCCAGCAAGCCCAGAACCGCCAAGGGAACCAAGCCTTGCGGAAGCTGCAGAGGGAACCATCCCCGGTCTGCCTGCCATTTTAAGGAGGCAATCTGCAGGCGATACAAGAGGAAAGGCCACATCGCGGAAGCCTGCAGAGCTAGCCAACCAGCGGACAAACCGAGCTGCAGAGCATACTCCCCAACCAGACAATGCAAGGGTCAGAAGACATTTGGCACAAAATTCAAAAAACAAAATGGCGGCTGGGAAGAAGAAACCCATCATACAATTGGGGGCTACACACATGCCCACATGGGACACACAGACACTGTTGAATCCAACACATTCCTCACTGAAGTGAGAATTGATGGAACCCTATGGTTGATGGAAGTGAACTCTGGGTCTTTTATATCAATGATATCCTGGGCGGCCCTCCAGAAGATCAACCCCACATCCGCCGAAGCCAGCTCCGGCCACAACAGATAATATTAAAGGACTACCAATGCTACAAAATACCGGTCCTGGGGAAGAACATCTGCCACGTGGAATATGGAGATTTCCAGGGACCCCTACCACTGACCATTGTAGACCAAGACCTTCCCAGCCTCCTAGGGAGAGAATGGCTCGCGCCACTGCAAATCAGCCTCACCAGCATCCACGCAACAGCGATGACCAGAGTAAGTGGTGGAAACAACCTAGATGTTTTGGAGAGGGAATTCCAGGATGTTTTCAGCAGCGAACTGGGCAAGTATAAGGGGACCCCAATCAGTTTTAACCTAGACCCCAATATAGCCCCTGTCCGACTGAAGTCCTGGAGAGTCCCTTTGCTCTGCAGCCCAAGGTTGAAGAGCAATTAAACAAGCTGGTAGCTCTAGGAATCCTTGAGCCGTAGACCATGTGAGGTGGGAGACCCCTATAATGACCCCTGTAAAGCCCAATGGGTCAGTCAGAATCTGTGGAGACTACAAGAGTACCCTGAACCTTGTGCTACAACAGAGCACATATCCAGTACCAGGTGTCCAGCATCTACTACATTCTTTGGGGTGGGGCAAGATTTTTGCCAAGATGGACCTAGCACAGGTGTATCAACAATTGCCTGTGGACGCAGCCACTGCCAAAGCTCAAGCGATTGTAACCCACAAGGGCTCATTCAAGTGCAACTGGCTGGAATTTGGAGTTAGCATAGCCCCGGCCTTTTCCAAAGCATAATGGAAGGGCTGCTACAAGATCTGCCAGGAGTAGTTCCTTACTTGATGATGTAATAATCTCGGCCAAAGACAAGCCCCAACTAATGAAAAAGGTCCAAACAGTATTAGAAAGATTCCAAGAAGCCGGACTTAAGTTTAAAAGGGACAAATGCTACGTTGCCATACTGAGCGTAGAGTTCTTGGGCTTCCAAATCGATGGGTCAAGCATCCGACCCAAGAACAGCAAGCTGAAAGCAATTAAGGAAGCCCCCACCCCACAGAGTAAAGGTGAACTCCAAGCATTCTTGGGCTTATTATACTTTTATAATATATTCTTACCACAGAAAGTGACCTTAGTGGAGCCACTCCATAGACTGTTGATTAAGAATACAACCTGGAAGTGCTCCCCCCCGAGGACACCGCGTTCTCCAAAATAAAAGACATTTTGACATCTGGCAGAGTATTGATGCAAATTAGTGAGACTCTGCCGCTATGGCTGACCTGCGATACATCACCATAAGGCATCAGGGCAGTATTGAGCCATAGACTACCGAATGGAAAGGAAGCCCCCATAGCCAATTATTCTAAGACCTTGTCAAAGCCAAGAGGAACTACGCCCAGATAGACAAGGAAGCCCTCACCACTGTAGCCGGGGTAAAACATTTTCATGAATACCTCTATGGCAGACACTTCAAGTTGGTCACCAACCACAAGCCGCTGCTTGGCATTCTATCAGGAAACAAACCCCCCACCCACCATCTTATCACCTAGGATGTTAAGATGGACAGTTTTTTTCTGGCAGCGTATAGCTATAGCCTTCTACACAGACCAGGAAAGAACATTCCACACGCCGACACACACAGCAGGTGCCCCCTGCCAGACCTAGTGGAAGACGCAGCCCCCGCAACTTCCGTATTCCTTGTAAAACATTTCAAACTGGGCTTATTGATGGCAGTGGACATCACGAGACTCACCCCAAAGGACAAAACATTGGTGAGAGTTTTGAACTGGGTATGGCAAGGTTGGCCAAACAAGACGGAAGGGGAGGAATTCAAGACTTTCAAAGACAGACAGCTAGAGCTGTCAGCATTAAGGGGGTGTTTGTTATGGGGGTCCCCAAGACACGGTCCGCGAACAACTCCTACGGCGCTGCTTGCTGCCCATCTTTTCATGAAAAAGTGCTTCCAGTGAGCTTTTCCGGTAGAAAGCTCACCGAAGCACGTTTCATCCAAAAGATGGCGCGCCACTGTGAGCTTTCGGAGAGCCATTTCTACCGGTGGTATCAAAAAGAGGCGCAGCTGATGCCGTACCGGGCCGGCAAAAGGTTGGGGATCACTGTGTTATGGGAAGACAGTGTGGTGGTACTGCAACCATTAAGGGAAAGAATTCTGGGATTGCTACATGAAGGGCATCGCAGGATAGTAAAAATGAAGGCCCTAGCGAGGAGTTATATCTGGTAGCCGGGGATAGACAAAGACATTGAGACCTGGGTTGCCACATGCTCACCATGTCAGGAATCCCGACCGGCCCCTCCCGCAGCACCCCCTTTAAGTGGGAAAAGCCCTCAGCACCATGGGGTCACATACACATAGATTTTGCAGGACCCTGCCAGGGACAAACGTTCCTAATCGTGGTTGACGCCTACTCTAAATGGTTGGAGGAAGTTATCATGAAATCCACAACAACCGAGGCAATGATCAGAGCTTTGCAGAAATATTTGCCACCCACGGGCTACCCAATGCGTTGGTTTCAGACAATGGCCCGCAATTCACAGCACAGCAATTCGAAAGCTTCCTCGCCCATCTGGGGATCCAACATGCCCGATCGGCGCTGGCTCATCTGGTGGTGAACGGGCAAGCAGAGAGGATGGTCCAAATCACCAAAGAAATTCTAAAAAAATTAGAATGGCAAGAAAAAATTGACAAATTATTGCTAACCCAACACATAACACCAAGCCCAACAACAAACAGAAGCCCAGCAGAAATGCTCATGAACAGAAAATTAAGGTCCACCCTGAACAGAATCCATCCAAACTATACAAATGACACCCCTCTGGACTCCACAAGGAAGTACAGAACATTCGCACCTGGAGACACAATGTATGCACGAAACTGCACAGGAGGGGAAACCTGGATCCCGGAAAAAATAATTGAAAGTACCGGACCCAGATCATAAACACTGGAGGTAGAAGGGGGGAAAACATGGAACAGGCACATGGACCAACTGCGGGGCTGCATAGTTCAACCCCCACCTGAAGCCTAACAACACAACACACCTCTGGCAACAATGAAACCCTGGAAATTAGAAACCCCACAAAGGCACATATTAGCAAGGGCAACCCCGAACAGAACAGTGGAGGAGTTATATGTGGGGGGAGGAGTCCAGCGTAGTACTTCTGAGGCCTCTAGCTCAACAGAAACTGCCACGCTTCCAGAAACTTTTGAGATGCTTCCCAGGGCGGAGTCTGGAGCAGCAGCAAACTTGTCCGCTCGGGCCACCGCCTCAGGAACAACTGAACCGCGCAGGCCCAGTCGCACCCACAGAAGCCCCGCCTACCTGAAGGACTACGTCTGCCACATATGCGGTGATTGGTCGGCCTGAACTAAGAGGGGAGGGGTGTTAAATATGCATGATGCTACATTTACATGAGTTTATGTCACATGCAAAGTGGAGTCTGATATCAGACTCCACTTATTGGTTCAGCCACTGGCGGGAAGATTGGGACCCTGTCAGTGGCTGAAGTGTTGGATGACGCCGGCTATAAAAAGCCAGCGCTGGCCGTGTTTGTTTGCTTTTTGATTCCAGTTTGTAAATAAAGAGTTTCTCACATTCCTGAGTCTTGCTCCTTCCTCATCCACGCCCATTTAACACTCCCTCTTTCTTTTCTCTTCTTTTTTCTTTTCTTCAGGCTTAGTGGGATCCTTGCCCAGAGATCCTTCTCTAAGGCAATAATTACACAGTAATCTGGGAGTAAGAGAGGAAGAAATTTTTTGTTGCTTCTGTACCTAATTGAATACCTGCAGCAGATGTTCAGGTAGAATTATGCAAATGAGGGTTCCAAAGGGGAAAAGAGGGGGAAATAACATTGCGCTGGTTAGTTCCTACAAGTGGCTGCCAAATAAAGACTTATTCATGAGTTTTAAGTATAGCATGATCACGGTTTTTCTCTCTGGCATGTGTACTTGTTTCTGCAAAAAACTCTCTGAAAGTTAGTTGTTCCAACCACAGAGAAAGATTTTTGTTTTGGATGGATTTTGAGAGAGAGAAAAGACAGAATTTTTTTTAAAAAGTTCCTCTCAGTGAATCACATATATCTGGATGTGACTCCTTGGACCGTAAGGGCATGTTAAGTGAGGTTCCAAAGAGGAAAAGACTGCACCAGTTGAATGTTTTAGCCAGTGCCTGCATGCTTGGGAAGTGGGGTGAGAAGGTGGGAAAAGAGACAGGAACCTTATAAACACACACATACACACCTAGGACAGACACAGAAAGAGGTACAATGAAGTTCTCATTTCACGACCCTATGAATTCAGACACGCTATTTTGAGTCAGGCCATTCTACCAGATAGCCAGGTAGCCAATAGCTAGACTAGGAAATTGAAAGTATAATTGAAAGGATATCTTCACTAAGAATTGTGGGTTGGATGGCAGCCAACTCACTCTCAGTTGGATTATAAGAATGAAAACACAATATAAAAACAATTAAAAAGTAGTAATTCCTGAGTCACTTACGTCACTTACTCTTTCTGGGTTAATCAGGCCCATTGGCAAATCCAGGGAAAACCAGGTAATTAGGACCTTGTAAAACAATATCTCAGGGACACAGTGGCTCAGTGGCTAAGACGCTGAACTTGTCGATCAGAAAGGTCGGCAGTTCGGCAATTCGAATCCCTAGCACCGTGTAACGGAGTGAGCTCCTGTTACTTGACCCAACTTCTGCCAACCTAGCAGTTTGAAGCATGTATGCAAGTAGAAAAATAGGGACCACTTTGGTGGGCATTTAGTCATGCTGGCCACATGACCATGGAGATGTCTTCGGACAGCACTGACTCTTCGGCTTAGAAACGGAGATGAGCACTGCCCCTAGAGCCAGAAGTGAGTAGTACACATGTGTGGAGGAACCTTTACCTTTACTTTTAACACAATATCAGAGTGGGGGCCAATCTTACCTCTATGTGGATGATGTTCCCAGGGAGAGAGCCACACGGAGAAGGCTCTTCTTCTTCGTTGTGCTAGATCAGGGGTGTGAAACTCACAGCGTCGCAGCAGAATCACGTGACATATCGGGACTTTTTTCCCCTTTGCTAAACCGGATGTGGGCATGGCCAGCACATGATGCATCCTGCCCGCAGCCCGGGAGTTTGACAGCTCTGTGCGAGATGGATCTTCCTAGGCAAGGGGGCCTGTAACATCCCCTGGGTCCCTGCTCTGGAGCGTCCGGTAGCTGTAATATCAGTGAATCTTGTGGGGTATTGATGATTTTGCTTTGGATTTTAGCCATAGGTATAGTCCCCAGTAAATGGACTTGGAAAAATATAGATCCCGACAGAATTGATTAGTTCATTAGCAAGAATGCATATAGGCTCAGACATTTAACCCCTCTCTGTAAAAAAAGAAGAAGGATGGAATCGTTTAGTACAGGGCTATCTGATTGTGGTTTAATTGAAACTCTGCCTGGTTTATATGCATCTATAGATTTTTGTTAACCATATCTTGCCAATATACTCCTGCCATGGAATCAATGGTTTGATAAAAAGACACCTAAACTATTTTTTCCCTGCTGGAGATGTGTTGGTGTTGGTTAAGAACCAGCATCATGTTTAATTGGAAGCATGTTAGGGTTGGATAGATGGATCAAGGAAAAGATGGCCCTTCAAGTACACTGATCCCAAGCCAAGCCATGTAAGATTTTGAAAGTGATATAACCAGTGTCTTGAATTGGACCCAGAAGCAAATTGACAGCCAATGCAGTTGCTGCAGCAGAGATAACACTTGTGAACATCTGGGTCTGCACCAAACTATGTGGGCCACTGCAGTTTGAACCAAATGAAGCTTCCAGATACTTTTCAAGGGCAGCCCCATGTAAAGCACATTGCAGTAGTCAAAACAGGAGGTGATTAGAGTGTTGGTCACTGTGAGCAGGGATTATACATTAACAAAGTTGGAAGGGACCTTGTAGGTCATCTTGTCCAACCCCCACCCAAGCAGGAGACCCTACACCATTTCTGACAAATGGCAGTCCAGTCTCTTCTTGAAAACCTCCGGTGATGAAGCTCCCACAACTTCCAAAGGCAACTTCTGTTCCATTGATTGATTGTTCTCGCTGTCAGAAAAAAAATCTCCTTATTTCTGAGTTAAATCTCTTCTTGTTCAGTTTCCATCCATTATTCCTTGTCTGGCTTTGAGGTACTTTGGAAAACAGGTTGATCCTTTCTTCTCTGTGGCAGCCCCTCAAATATTGGAAGACCGCTATCATGTCTCCCCTGGTCCTTTTGTTCATCAAAATCAGATTAAAGTCAGATTAACAGAGTTGGAAGGGACCTTGTAGATCATCTAGTCCAACCCCCCACCCTCAAATATTGGAAGACCGCTATCATGTCTGCCCTGGTCCTTCTCTTTACTAGACTAGCCAAGCCCAGTTCCTGCAACCGTTCACCGTATGTTTTAGCCTCCAGTCCCCTAATCATCCTGGTTGCTCTTCTCTGCACTTTTTCTAGAGCCTCAACATCTTTATTATAGTGTGGTGACCAAAACTGGATGCAGGACTCTAGGTGTGGCCTTACTAAGGCTTTACAGAGTGGTGTTAGTACCTCCCTTCACCTTGATTGCATCCCTCTGTTAAAGCAGTTGAGGACTGCATTGGATTGGATTGTTGGACTAGGAAAGGGTATAACTGGCATACAATCCGCAGTTGCACAAATGTTGGAGAAAATGTTGTAGCCATTGGTGCCACAGTTAAATTAAGTCATACATTTTGATGCCTATCCAGAAACCTGACATTTGGCATCTGGGCAGCCAAACCACTTGGCTATCACCATCAATTCCAACCCTTCAGGTTTGATATACAAGTGATTACAATAATTTCTTAGTTGGGTGGACAGCATGTACTTGCTAGGGATCATAAATAATTTTAATGAGGTTTTCCTTGCTGGTTTTTTAAGAGGATGATACGAGTGATAAATCTGGGTCCCAAGGGTGTCACAGTATTCTTACGGAGTTTTGCTGCACCGGCTTTATTATTTATGTTGAATAATAATTTGCTCTCATTTCAAAGCCCAAAATTTCCCAACTCATCCTTTACCTTGAAAGTTTTGGGGAAAAGGAGGCCAGAGGTGTCCCTGAGGACTTAAGCCTGCTTCCCTTTTGCAATGCAGTAAAAAGGGTGAAGCTTTGGTCACCTGGTTGTGGTTACCTTCTTAATTTTTCCTCCCATCCTATGGACACCTGGAAGAGGCTTCTGAAACGTAATTTCAGCATTGACAAAGACAAAGACAATTTAAAAAAGGAGAACTGCACAAAGAAACAACTCAGTTTAGCTTTGGATTTATTTTTCTGCATTCATAGTCCAATAAATGAAAGTCAGTGGTGCAAAGCTTGTACTATAGTGCTGCAGTTAAGAAGAAGAGTCAAACAGGCTCTGCATCAGTACAAGTAGTCCTCGACTTACAACAGTTCATTTAGTGACCATTCAAAGAAAAAAGTGAGTTACAATCATTTTTCACACTTACAATCATTGCATCCCCATGATCACATGATCAGAATTCAGACACTTGGCAAACTGACTCATATTTATGATCGTTTTAGATTCCCGGGGTGATGTGTCATGCCCCTGTTAGAATCTGATTCCGAGGGGGAGGTCGAGCAGCTGACAGGGAGTGGGAGTGTGGCTCCAGTGGCTGTGGAGGAAATGGGGGAAGGGCACAGTCCGGCTGGGCATTCAGAGGAAGACCCAGGGCCACCCCTTCTTCATCCTAGGGCACGCAGGGAGGAATGGAGGAGGGAGCAACGTGGCTTGCGAGAGAGAAAAAGGCCCTGATCCCTTTCATTAGTTGCAGCTGGGAGAACAGGATATAAGAGGGGCGTTTGCACACAGCTCCTTGCTGGAAGCAAAGCATGCATTATCTTTGTCAAGGCTTATCTGGGTTTGGTGTTCTCCCAACTGTGGGTGCTTGTCTTTTGGAAGTCTGCAATTTATCATCCTGACCTGCCGTGTTAATTACTTCAGTGTGGTTTGTGTTGGTTTTTTTATTCCTAATTATCTTTACTTTGGGTTCAGACTGCATTTCTTCCCTTCGTAGACTGTTTTTGGAAGAGTTTGATCTCCAGTCAAGAATAACTGGACATTGGGGGCCAAGTTGGAGGCATCAAAGGGAATTTATTCTACTTTTGTGACTTTGTTATTTTTTTTGTCACGCCCCAGGTCATCACATGATGACTATGACTATGATCTATGATCATGATTTGTCACTTATAGCTATTATGTGAGAGCTTATTCCTTGTGTCCATTCACACTTGACCAATAAAGAATTCTGCTCTATTCTATTCTTTGCTGATGAGACATGATTTGTGGTTTGCCTAGGTCAGAGAAAGGCTTAACCATCTTTTAAGGTTGAGGTCAAAACCTTTATGCCCGCCATCTGTATTGCTGAAAAGAAATTGGGAATGACCTTGGTTTGCCAGGAAAGGGTTAATCATCCTGCTGCTCACGCAATGCATGTAGTCCTCGATTTACAACAGTTCACTTAGTGACCATTTGAAGTTACCACAGCACTGAAAAAGTGACTCAGGACATTTTTTACACTTATGACCATTGTAGCATTCCCGTAGTCATGGGATCAAAATTCAAATGCTTGGCAACTGACTCATATTTATGACAGTTGCAATGCCCCCGGGGTCACGTGATCCCCTTTTGGGACCTTCTGACAAGGAAAGTCAATGGGGAAGCCAGATTCATTTAACAACCGTGTTACTAACTTAACAATTGCAGTGATTCACTTAACAACTGTGGCAAGAAAAGTGATAAAATGGGGCAAATTCACTTAACAACTGTCTCACTCAGCAACAGAAATTTTGGGCTCAATGGTGGTTGTAAGTTGAGGACTATCTGTTACCTTAGAAGGTTTTTTTGTTTTTAAAAATTAACACTTCAGATGCACTTTCCCCTGTAAACAAGGATGTTCATTTTCTGTTGTTTTCACTTCAACATGCAGGGAGGTCTCAACCTATGACCATAATTGAGACCAGACTTTCCTTTGCAAAGCAAGGTGGTCGTTAAGTGAGCCATGCTTGATTTTGTGACCCTTTTTTTGCTATGGATGTTAAATAAATCGTTGTTAAGTATATCATGCAGTTGCTAAGTCAATCCAAGCTTCTCTCATTGCCTGTCCAAAGCTGTCTGGAAAGTTTGCAAATGGTGACCTTACTCCAGGGGGCTCCAACCATCATAAGTGTCGGAATTTGGGGGAAGGCGTGTAGCGATGCCTTTCTCAATGACCGCTTCTTTCAAATAGGCGGGCTGGACAATGCACGACAAGGGAAGGGAAGGAGGCTCAAACGTCTCACAGCTTTGCAAGGGCTTTAGAGCTGCATTCAGAATTGGAACTCTTCACCAGCCGGTTCAAGGACAAAATTGTGTCTATGACTCTGGACAAGGAATATGACGTTGCTGTACAAGCAATAAAACTACTTACTCTTGTTTTATAGAGTAGTGAAGAAGTTCTGACTGCAGAAGACTGTGGAAATGTCCATCCTCTGGTCTATTCAGCTCGATGGGCAGTGGCTGTAGCAGCAGGAGAATTTCTTTTTGATTGAAAGGACCTGGATTCTGATATTTCCCAGCTCCTTTCCCTGATGAAGGAAATCCATCTCTGCTTATTTCTCCCCAGTCAGCCCTATCCTCACAGAAAGAAAATTAGCACGCGGTGGAGAAGAGCTATGAATTCAGTCCCATCCTTACAACGGAACCTCCAGTTTCTTGCAGTCCAAAAGAACCCCAAGTGAGCGGTGGGTTGCAACCATGAGCTGGAGTACAAGTCGGGCAAGCCGAAAAGACTGTATGGAACAAGCAGAAGGTAGCAGCCGTCGGGCAGAGGGGAGAGTGAAAACCTTCCTTACAAGGCTTATTGCAATATACCTCTCCGGAAAACTCAGGGATCTAAGAGGAGAGCTTCAATACAGAAATAGAAAATTTGAGCCCTTTGTAGCTGTGGAACATCATGGAAGTGCCCTGAGAAGCTCACAGTCCTTATTCCCAAGTAAATAGGCAACAAGGAGAGATTGGGCAACCATTTGTCTGAAATGGTACAGGGAGTCCTTGACTTGCAACCACAGTTGAGCCCAAAATTTCTGTCGCTAAATGAGACAGTAACATGGTTATTAAGTGAATCTGACTTGGCCATTGTCTTTGCTTGTCAGAAGGTTGCAAAATACAGGCAAATGTCTCTGGGACTCTGCAACTGTCATGAATGTGACTCAGTTGCCAAGCATCTGAACTTTGATCACAGGAATTCTGCAAAGGTCATAACTGTGAAGAATGATCATAAGTCACATTTTCTTTCTTCTTTTTTTTTTCTGGGATTTTAGAATTTATTTTTTTAATTTAAGTTTATTTTCAAAGTACATATCCAATTACATTTTTAACAGTGCTGTGTCAAGCATTTACATATTTACATTTATCTTCTGTATTAAAACTTGCTTCTCTTCTCTAACCATAAGTACAACATTTCCCATACCACGTAAAACTCTGACTCCTCTTTACCTCTCAGTTTCCTCGTAAGCCTATCCATCTCAGCACAATCAAGTATTTTATTTATTACCATATCCTCAAAAGGTACGTTTTCTTTTTTCCAGCTCTGGGCATAAACAATGGAAAGGAAATGTAAAGAAGCACATCCAACACGTCGTACAACACATAATAACAGTGGCAAGGATTGTTTATGCCCATAAGTCACATTTTTCAGTGCTATTGTAAGTTTGAACGGTCACTGAATGAACTGTTGTAAGTTGAGGACTACCTGTATAGGGTTTCCTGCTTCAGCAGGAGATTGGACTCCAAACTCCCTTCCAACTCGGTTATCCTGTTCTATTTCTTCATTTTTACATGTTGGGGAGTCACAGTCCAGAAGGGGAAACTGGTGAACTTATTTTATTGGAAGGGTCAGGAGTTGCTTCAGGCATTGAGGTGGACCATAGAATAGCAAAGTTGGAAGGGACCTCAGAGGTCTTCTAGTCCAAGCAGAAGACCCTATACTATTTTAGATAAGTGGCTGTCTCTCCTTAAAAGCCTCCAGTGATGGGACACCCACAACTTCTGGAGGCAACTTCTGTTCCACTGATTGATTGTCCTCCCTGTTAGGAAATTCCTCCTTAATTCCAGATTGTTTCTCTCCTTGATTAGTTTCCATCCATTATTTCTGGTCCTGCCTTCTGGTGCTTTGGAAACTATGAACAGGTCGAATAGAGCCAGTGCTGGATCTATTCTGATTCAGCATTGATTTTCTAAATTAACAGTTCTTTCTGCCTTGAGACAGGCCTCCCGTATTGCCTGACCTGTTTTCTTAAACCTGGTGTTCAGAAAGGAGTTTTCAAACAGAGGCGTGGAGTGTGCTCCTTCCAGGACGCAATGCATCCCCACCCACCGGCTGACGTCTGCAGGAAATGTGCTGCTTCCTTATGTTTCTGTCTCAATGACAGTATCCAGCAGAGTGTATTCTTCCTCTAAACTCTTATTTTGTGTTGTGGAATGTGAGTTGAGCAATCCGGTCACAGCAATCAAGAACATTTATTTTGAGCTCCTGCCTAGCAGGGTAGGTGTGTGTTTATGTGTTTTCCCTCCCCCCGCTCCCCCCCTCTTGAACTCTCTGCCAGCTTCCTTGTAAAATGTTGCCGCGGGGGAAGTTTCCATCCCATCAAAGGCAAGCAAAAAGAATATTTTAAAAAAATAATAATAATAAAAGCCCAAAACACACACAAGCAGGAAAACTAGAATAACTTGCCTCTGTTGTGGTTTGTTCTTTTTCTGTGTTCTGTTTCCAAGATGGTCTTTTATGAATCTTTTTCCTGCTGAAGTCCAAACAAGTTCTTTAAGAATTAATTAACCATAACAGTACATAGGAAGAGTGACAGAGTGTCTAATTCTGCAGTTGTTCTGCCTCACTCATAGAGGTGGACATGTTCTATTGTCCTTCTTGATTTTTTTCCATTTTTTCTTAGCCCTTTCTGCTAATAGAAGAAAGAAGATCAAATGCATCCCATGTTCAACTTTAGTGGCACCTCTCTTACTACATAATTGCAATGCTGGCTTGCCTGATAGGACTGTTGTAAGACAATGTAGGAAAACAGAAGACTTAGACTACTGCATCCAGTTTTGGTTGCCACAATGTCAAAAAGATGTTCTAGAGTCTTGCAAAAGTTTTAACTTTATTCTCGCTTTCTTACCTTGCCATATATATTTCAAGACAATTTTATTTAAATCTTCAAAATAATCCTTTCCAAGCCTAATTGGTATTGTTTGAAACAGATATAAAATTCTGGGTAGGATATTCATCTTGATTGTTGAGATTCTCCCTATTAATGACAATTGTAGATTTTCCCATTTCGTCAAATCTAACGCTATCTGTTGTTTAAGTTTAATGTAATTATTCTCTTTTAATGTGCTACGTCTTACTGTCAAATGTATCCCCAAATACTTGACCTTGTTCATAAGTTGAATTTTCAATAGATCTGCCAGTTCTTCTTTTTGTCTTAATAGCATATTCTTTGTCAGGATCTTTGTTTTATCTTTATTTATTTTCAAACCAGCCACCTTACCATATGCCTCTATCTTTTCCAATAATTTTGGTGCTGTCTCTAAAGGATCTTCTAATATGAAAGCCATGTCGTCCGCAAAGGCTTGCAATTTAAATTCTTCTTTTTTAATTTTCATTCCTTTTATACTCTTGTCGTCTCTAATATTTCTATTCAACACTTCCAAAGTTAATACAAATAGCAAAGGTGATAGTGGGCATCCTTGTCTTGTACCTTTTCTTATATTGATGGGATCTGTCAATTCTCCCTCTATCATTATCTTTGCCATTTGCTTATGGTATATGGCTTCTATTGCTTGAATGAATTTTCTAGCAAAACCCATCTGTTCCAATAATAATAACATGAATCTCCAATTCACATTATCAAATGCCTTTTGTGCGTCTAAAAATATCAATGCCATTTGCTTTTCGGGGTGTGCCTCATAATATTCCAAAGTATCCAAAATTACTCTCATATTATCTTTAATTTGTCTCTTTGGCAGAAATCCATTTTGATCAGGGTGAATAAAGTTGTTTAAATATTTTTTAAGTCTTTCTGCCAAAATTGAAGCAAAAATTTTATAGTCTGCATTTAGTAAAGAAATAGGTCTATAGTTCTTAATTTGCAGTGGATCAGCCGTGCTGGCTTGCCTGATAGGACTGTTGTAAGATAACGTAGGAAAACAGAAGACTTAGACTACTGCATCCAGTTTTGGTTGCCACAATGTCAAAAAGATGTTGAGACTCTAGAGAAAGAGTGCAGAGTGCAGAGAAGAGCAACAACGATGATTAGGGGGCTGGTGGCTAAAACATACAAAGAATGGTTGCAGGAATTGGGTATATCTAGTTTAATGGGGGCCATGGGGGATGCAGTGGTTAGAATGCAGTATTGCAGGCTTCTTCTGCGGACTGCCAGTTGCCTGCAATCTGGCAGTTCAAGTCTCACTGGGCTCAAGGCTGACTTGCCTTTCTTCCTTCCGAGGTGGGTAAAATGAGGACCCAGATTGTTGGGGGTGATATGCTAACTCTAAACCGCTTAAAGAGAGCTGTAAAGCACTGTGGTCTAAGTGCTATTGCTATTAATGAAAAGAAGAACTAGGAGTGACATGAGAGCAGTGTTCCAATATCTAAGGGGCTGCCCCAAAGAAGATGGAGCCAACCTATTCTCCAAATCACCTGAAAGAAGGAGAAGCCACCAAGGATGGAAACTAATTAAGGAGAGAAGCAACCTAGAACTAAGAAGAAATTTCCTGACAGTTACAGTAGAACAATTAATCAATGGAGTGACTTGCCTCCAGAAGCTGTGGGTGCTCCATCACTGGAGGTTTTAAAGAAGAGATTGGACAACCATTTGTCTGAAATGAGGTAGGGTTTCCCGCCTGAGCAGTGAATTGAACTAGAATACCTCCAAGGTCCCTTCCAACTCTATTATTCTGTTTAAATCTTGGAAAGTGGTCAGGATGTCATGGGAAAGCCAAAAAAGTCAAGGAGATGCTTGCAGCAGATATAATAGGAGAACGGGGTTTTCTTTGTGTGGTTGTGGCCATCCGTTTGATTTCTTTGACCCCTTCCCTGGAGATACACATGATGTCCAAGTTCTCTTTTTTAAAAAATCTTCTTGAATAAGGAAAAAGAAAAATGACATGAAGATTTTGGGTCTGGCTAATCTAAAGAAAAGAAGAATTAGGAGTGACATGATAGCAGTTATCCAATGTTTGAGGGCCTGCCATAAAGAAGAGGGGTCAAATTATTCTTCAAAGCACCAGAGGGCAGGGCAGGAAACAACAGATGGGAACTAATCAAGGAGAGAAGCAACCTGGAATCAAGGATGGACTTCCTAACAGTGAGGACAATTCACCAGTGGAACAGCTTGCCTCCAGAAGTTGTGGGGGCTCCATCCCTGGAGGTTTTCAAGAAGAGAATGGACTCATTTGAGATTTTATAGGGTCTCCTACTTGAGCAGGGAGTTGGACTAGAAGACCTCCAAGGTCCCTTCCAACTCTGTTATTCTATTCTATTCTATTCTATTCTATTCTATTCTGTTCTGTTCTGTTCTGTTCTGTTCTGTTCTGTTCTGTTCTGTTCTATTCTATTCTATTCTATTCTATTCTATTCTATTCTATTCTATTCTATTCTATTCTATTCTATTATTCCATTCCATTCCATTCCATATGAGGTCCTAGCTTCTCGTAATAGTTTCATTTCTAAGATTGATTCTGCAGATCATTAATAATTTTTTTCTGAAAGTGTTACGCAAAAGACTAACTAGAAATAAAAATGAAAATAAGCAAGAAAATGGTAAGAGAACACCTATCTGACCTTGACAAATATAAACCACACACATTTTCTCCTGTATTTTATTTTAGTTAAACGCAACTTCTATATCTGCACACTGGTCTATGACTGAATAACTATTTGATCATGGAGCAGCAATTCAAGGCAGTGGTACTTCCGGTGGTGCTTCACAGTTCATCTTCAGGGATTAACAGAATAACAGATTTGGAAAGGACATATTGGAGGTCTTCTTGTCCACCCCCCTGCTCAAGCAAGAGGCCCTATTTCAGACAAATGGCTCTCCAATCTCTTCTTAAAAACATCCCATTTTGAAGTACCCAGAACTTCTGGAGGCAACTTGTTAATTGTTTTGTCAAGAAATGTCTCCTTAGTTCTAGGTTGCTTCCCTCCTTGGTTAATTTCCATCCATTGCTTGTCTTGCCCTCTGGTGCTTTGGAAAATAGGTTGACCTCTTCTTCTTTGAGGCAGTCCCTCAAATATTGGAACAGTGCTATCATGTCACCCCCTGGTCCTTCTTTTCATTAAACTAGACACCCAATTCCTGCAACCATTCTTCATATGTTTTAGCCTCTAGTCCCTTACCTTCCTTTCTTGCTCTTCTCTGCATTCTTTCTAGAGTCCCGAGATCTTTTTTTTATATTGTGGTGACCAAAACTGAATGCAATATTCTATGTGTGATCTTTTTGCTGGAGGCCCCATCACTCCACCATGACAAGAATGGATGTAATGGACAATTTTCTCCTTCGTAAATTTGTCTCACCAAAGTCACCCCAGCTCTGAGCTAATATCCCATCCCATACCAGCAGATTCCCAAACTTAGACTGTTGGTAATTGTTATATAAAAATACTCCTTCTTATGAATGGAGCTGTCCCAGTCTTATTCTGCATGCAAGAGGCAGGATAAGCCTAAATAATATATGGCTGAGAAAAAGTGTGTCAGGATGCCCACTTCCACACTGTCAAGAATCCCTGGCTCTGTCTTGTCTAGCAGGGAGGCTATTTGTAGCACTTTTACGGTCAATGAAGTATTTTTAGGATATGGAATGTCTCCATCCAGTCAAGATGGCTGTTGGGTCTTCCTAGACAGGAAGTCCCTGTTTATTTGGTTTGTTCCACAATAGCTTTCCTGTTGCTCTCTGGCTTCATTTCATGCTTCCTGACTTTCCTCCTCCTCCAGCCACCTTCTGTTTTAGTGCTGTCCACCGAGCAAGTGAAGCCAAATTTTGTCTAATTAGGTTAAAGGGAATCCCATGGAGCTCAAGGGAGGGGTCAAGAAAGTTGGCAGCCATAACCATGCAATCAAAGACCCACCCTTTTGTTTCTTTTGTAAAAAAAAAAAAGGGTGTGTGTGTGTAGGACTTTATTCACATTCTGGTGAACATCATCTTGACTTTTTTGACCTCATCCCCAGACATATCCTGAGAGAGCCAGGGCTAGACTAGTTGAGTGGAATCAGATCTAGAACCTCAGAAGATATAGAATCCTTGAATTATAAAGTTGGAAGGGACTCCAAAGATCATCTTAGCAAAAGTAACACACCATCCAATATTTATTTATTCCTAGTTATTATTAACCACATTTATTTGTAGTAAGAAATGAATAATTTTGCAATTGTGAAATGAAAAGTAGAAATATGATACAATAAGAGTAGACAAACATTAGCAGTTTGTGTTTACTGGAATGGAGTAACTGATACAATGGGACGTTTTTAGTGTCTTCAAACAGTTGAGGTTGAATTGATTGTGATGAATCTTTATTTATATCCACATAATGTACAGATGTTATCTCATCATCACTGGACTCAGGCTCCTCTCTGTTTTGTACATTAATTATCACAGAAGTACCAAAATTTGTACAAAAATGAGTGGCTGTCAGTGATACATCTGCTGGGGGTGAAACCTCCTTTTCTGAACATTTTTGCAAAACACTTTTATTACAGATAATAATAACGCCACTCAACAGGAATGAAAAGGCAGCGACTTCAGCAACAGAGTGGTCAATGTCTGGAATACTCTACCTGATTCTGTGGTTTCTTCCCCAAACACCAAAAACTTTAACCTTAGACTGTCTACTATTGACCTCACCCCTTTCCTAACAGGTCTGTAGCGGGCGTGCATAAGCGCACCAACGTGCCTACCGTCCCTGTCCTATTGTTTCTTTTATTTTTCTTATATGTATCCATTTCATGTATTCATAACTATGTTTATACTTATACCTGTTATCTTATAATCGCTTGACAAAATAAATAAATAAATAAATAAATAAATAAATAAATAAATAAATAAATAAACAAAACAAACAAACAAACAAATAAACACAGCCAACATAGATAGCAGCACCAAACTCCTAGTGCTTTGGAACTCTAGGCATTTTGAAGGACTCTGGAAACAGAACGTCTCTGTTCTTCAAGATGGAATGCAGATTCCAGAAAATTGGAATTAAGACCATGCTCTCTGCTGACTGCTGGCTGACTGCAATTTGGCAGTTCGAATCTCACCAGGCTCAAGGTTGACTCAGCCTTCCATCCTTCCGTCGGTAAAATGAGGACCCAGATTGTTGGGGGCAAGAGGCTTTCTCTGTAAACTGCTCAGAGAGTGGTGGAAAGCAATGTGAAGCGGTATATAAGCTAAGTGCTAGTGCTATTATACAAGGTGAGCATGAACGTTTTTTGACTGATAGTTTTGACAACAATCCTTAAGGCAAAGCTCATGAAACCTACAGCCACAGCTCCTACAATGCAACTCAAGGTCATCAGATCTTGAGCCAAAATTATTTCTTTGGACAGCATCTTCAGGTCTTCAGTGAATTCCTCACAGTGGATGTATCTGTTTTCTGGATGAGTGCTGTTCAAATTACAGGCTCTCCAGATTCCAATCCATACCACGCCAGGATATAGGCCTTTCCAGATGCCATGTTCTCCAATGTTCAATGGCTGATGCAGTAATACAAAAAAAAATCCATCCCAAGTTAACTGTCGTGTCCGTCGAGAAAGGAAGCTCGGAGTCAGTGACTTGGTTTCAGCTCTTTATTGGCTCCTGATACAGCTTCAGCTTGAAGGGGAAAACTGCGGCTTTTTATTCCCGAGCCAGCGGCGGTCAGCGTTAATGACACCGCTTGAATCTCCCGCGATTAGTTTCCACCAATCGCGGGGATTCAACGGACCAATCAGTGCGGCTCGCCGACCAATCCGTCGCCGTGCGCTTTAACCAATCGCGACGCCGGCTACGAGTATGTAAATTGACTTGTACAGAACACCCCTCCCCTCTTGGTTCGGTCCTAGTAACGTAGTCCCGTAGGTAGGCGGGCTTCGTACTTGTCTACTTGACTTGCGCAGCTTAGTTGTTGTTTGGTTCCCGGCCGGTTCGGTCGGGACTTCTGTTTCTCTTGGCCCTGTCGATGGAACCCCCTGGAAGGTGTCGCTGGGCCTCTTGTTGCAGCTCCCTCCCGGTCTACCGGGTTGGTCGAAGCTGCGACTTTCGCCGCTCCTGCCTGGTCTTTCCGGGCTGGTTGAGCTGGCCTGGCTGTTCCTTCCTGGTGAGACTTCGGGCTGGCTGTTGACTGGTGAGTATTGCTGGTTATTTCCTATTTGATCCCCTGTATCTTCCCTCCCCTCTTGGTTTGTGTTATCGGGTCGTCTGTGTTTGGTTGCGTGTCGGTTGTGTTTTTGTTCTTGATCTTATTTGATCGATGTGGCGTTTCCATGTTTGTCCGTCGGTTGTCTGTAGCCGGTAGGAGTGGGGTCCTGTCAGTTGGGTTATAGTTGCCGGTACCCATAGTGGGTCTCCGGTAAGGTTTTTTGCATAGACTCGTCGCCTGGTGCAAAAACCGGTGCTTGCTAGATGAGTCCGGGGTTTTTCCGGGTTGTATGTGGGGTGTAGTCTGTCAGTGGTGACCTTAGTTTTCTCCCCATTAGTAATTCTGCCGGGCTTTTGTTAGTCGTTGTGTTTGGGGTGATATGTTGTATTAGGAGCATTTTATTTATTTTTTCTTGTATGTCCCGTGTTCGATCTTTTGGAGGGTTCTTTTTGTAAATTGAACCATCCGTTCTGCCTTACCATTGGCCGCCGGATGCGCCGTCGCTGTCAGTGCGTGTCGTATACCTCGTTCCGCTAGGAATCTTTCGAATTCCAGCGAGGTGAACTGGGGTCCGTTGTCTGACACGATGACATCCGGGAGACCGTGGGTTGCGAAGAGTTTGTTTAAGACCTTGGTTACCGCATCTGTTGTGGTGGTCTTCATGTTGCTTACCTCCAGCCAGTTGGAGTAAGCATCCACCGTGATGAGGAATGTGTTCCTTTTGTGGGCCGGCAAAATCTATATGGAGTCTCGACCATGGTCCCTGGGCGTTTCCCATTCTAAAATTGGTGCTGCGGGGGATTTGGTCTGGTTTCTTGGCAGCGCGAGCACTTGGCTACCCAGGCCTCGATCTCCTTGTCCATACCTGGCCACCAAGCATAGCTTCTGGCTAAAGCTTTAGTCCTCACAATCCCCGGGTGCCCTTCGTGTAATAATTTTAATACCTTCCCTTGCAGTTTTTCCGGTATGACCACCCTGTCCCCCATAACAAACAACCTTTCTGTAGTGACAGTTCTGTTTGCCGGTTTCGGAATGTCCTGAATGCATCATCGTTGTCTTTCTCTGGCCATCCCTTTGCTACCCAATGTAATACCCGCGCCAGACGCTTGTCTTTATTAGTCTCTCGGGCAATGTCTGACGCGTTATGGGTAGGTCCGGCAATGTCTCTATGCTGAGGGTGGTCGTCGTGGGAGCTGGATCGTCGTCTAGGTCGGGAAGCGGCGAGCGGCTCAACGCGTCTGCATGGGAGATCGTCTTACCGGGTCTGTGTGTGAGCCGGTAGTCGTAGGCGGCGAGGAACTCAGACCACCTTGTCATCCTGGGGGATAGGATGTTGGGTGGCCTTGTTCCCGCCAGGATGCCCAGCAGCGGCTTGTGGTCCGTGATGAGGGTGAATCGGCGGCCGTAGAGGTACTGTGGAACTTCTTTACTGCTGCGACGATGGCCAGTGCCTCCTTATCTAATTGGCTGTAGTTTCTTTCGGGTTTGCTGAGTGTTCTTGAAAAGAAAGCGATGGGTGCTTCTTTCCGTCTGGGAGTGTATGGCTGAGGACAGCGCCGACGCCAAATGGTGAGGCGTCGCATGTGACGGCGATGGGTAGGGTCTCATTATACTGAATGAGAACGGCATCCGAGGTGAGCAGGTCTTTGGTATTCTTGAATGCGGTGTCCTCCCGTTTCCCCAGGTCCATTTGGCCGTCCTGTCCAGGAGCCTATGCAAGGCTCCGCCCGCGGTCGCCTTTTGGGGCAAGAACACATTGTAAAAATTTAGCAGTCCCAGAAATGCCTGCAGCTCTGTTTTGTTCTTGGGTGTGGGGGCTTCCTTTATGGCTTTGACCTTGCTTCCGGTTGGGTGGATGCCATGTCGGTCTAGGAGGTACCCAGAAACTCGACTTGCTCTGTGTATAGCTGGCATTTCTCTTTCTTCACCTTTAGCCCGGCCCCTTTGAATTTTTCTAGTACCTCCCTTAGGCGACCCTCTAGTTCCTCCTGGTTGGCTGCTGACACCAATACATCGTCAAAATAGGGAACCACCCCTTGATTCCTCGCAGCAGTCTCTCCATGAGGCTCTGGAAAATTCCTGGGGCTACGCTGACTCCAAACTGGAGTCGGTTACAACGCTCCCGGTGGGTGACTATTGTTTGCGCCTCGGCGGTTTCTTTATCGACCGGCAGTTGCTGATAGGCTTGCGCCAGGTCGAGCCGCAGAACCTTGCCCCCCAGCGAGTGTAATAGGTGTTGCACTACTGGGGACGGGTAGGCGCTTTGTTGCAGGGCGCAATTGAGGGTGGCCTTATAGTCCCCGCAGATCCTTACTGACCCATCTGGTTTGACTGGGGTGACTATAGGGGTCTCCCACCGGGCGTGGTCGATTGGCTGCAAAACCCCTGTTTGACGAGTTTGTCAATCTGCTCGTCTATTTTCTTCCGAGTGCAAAAGGCACCCGTCTGGGTTTTAGGCGTATGGGGGCGACATTTGGGTCTAGGCTAAAAGAGATAGGGGGCCCTTTGTACTTGCCTAGGGTGCCGTCGAATACTTCTTGGAAGTCCCTCGCCAGCTGCTGCTCCCAGTCGGCCTCTGTGGTGTGGTTTACTCCCGTGACCTCGATCCCGAGTGGCGCGAACCATTGGAGTCCTAAGAGGCTGGGTCGGTTCGGTCCACGATAGTCAGGGAAGTTTCGCGGTGCGGTTTTGAAAGTCACCTCGAACTGTCCGGTCCCAATGACGGGATGCGGTTCCCTGATAGTCCTTGATGATCAGCTTCTGGTTCTCCAGTCCTCTTTTCTGGATGTTTGGCACCAGGCGCTTTAGTTCTTTCCAGGCGACCATGGAGAGGTAGGATCCGGAGTCTACCTCCATCCGGCATGGCTCGCCCTCGATGCTCACCTCCACGTGAGACCTTCCGGGCATCCGTGGTTTCGGCATGGCCGATGGTGACCGTCTGGTGGGTTTCTTCTCTCTGTCGGCCTTCCCGCTCCGTCGTCCTCGGTTGTCTCGGTTCCAGCGATAGTCGGCTTGGCGATCTCTGGTTCTCGGGGGTGTCGTCTCGTCCCCGGTTGCTTGGTTCTCGCCGGCGAGGCTGTGTGTCTTTTTGAGTCGGCAGACTCGGGCGATGTGGCCCTTCTTGTTGCAATGCCGGCAGATCGCGTCGATAAACGGCACTCGGATCGAAGGTGATTTCCCCGCACCCGGCGCACTGGTTCCCGACTTACGACCCGTTGATCTCGCCGGTCCCGTCCTGTTTGTAGTCGGTGGACGTCTTCCTCCTCGTCCGTGGTATCGGAGGCGGAGTCCAGGTCCCGTGGTGTGTGGTGGTTTCTCGTCGGCTTGTCTCGGGGTTTCAGTGTGGTCCCGTTGTCTGCCCTCCGAAGTCTGGCTGCTGACTTCCGGGTGGCTTGGCTGCGGAAGCTTCGGCCAGGGCGTCCCGAGGTCGATGTTGCCTTTCGCCATCAGTCGACTTTTTAGTGCCTGATCCCTGAGGCCTAGGACCACGCGGTCTCGGAGGACATCGTCCAGGTCCCTGAACTCGCACATCCCCCTAGGTCTCGCAAGGCGGCTATAAAGTCGCTAATGCTCTCGTCCTGCCGCTGGTTTCGCCCGATAGAACTCATCCCGCCGGATGAGGATGGGCACAGCGGGCGTAGTGGTTCCGAAGGAGTGGCTCGAGATCGGCCCAGTCCATCGCCTTCACGTCCTCGGGCTTCGCGAGGCTTTGGCCATCTTAAACACTGCGGGCCCGCAGTGTGTGAGGAAGACGGCCCTTTTCTTCTGCCCGTTCGCATCCTTCAAATTGCTACTTTCGAGGAACATCAGGAATCTATCCGTGTACGATTCCCAGTCCTCGGTAGCGGGGTTGAAGGGTGCTGGTGAATCATGCTGGCCATCTCGTCGGTCCTTGTCTTCCTCGGGACACGTGCTCGGTGGTTATTCTCTGGATCCCACCTTCGTCGCCAGTGTCGTGTCCGTCGAGAAAAGGCTCGGAGTCAGTGACTTGGTTTCAGCTCTTTATTGGCTCCTGATACAGCTTCAGCTTGAAGGGGAAAACTGCGGCTTTTTATTCCCGAGCAGCGGCGGCGCTGGGTTAATGACACCGCCGAATCTCCACGATTAGTTTCCACCAATCGCGGGGATTCGTAATCCAATCAGTCGCGGCTCGCTCGACCAATCCGGTCACCGTGCGCTTTAACCAATCGCGACGGGAGCTACGAGTATGTAAATTGACTTGTACAGAACATTAACCACTAACTGGGTCCTAATAATCCAGGCTAATCGTTTTGTAATTGATTCTTTTTCACTTAGTAGTTGTTCATTGAGTGATTTATTGATTCTTTATATGAAAGTAGGATTCCTGAAAACAAATCAAAAGAAAATAGTGTATCATATATTTATACTATTATGCAGACCCTTGCATATTGATAAATGAGTAAGCTAGAAGTGTAAAATATTTTTACCATTCATTCCATTGGGTGTTTGATTTCTTAGCAATATACATTTAATGATGTATTTATTTATGAAATGTGTACATCACCCACTTTAATTCTCTAAGTGATTCTGAGCAGTTTACAAGTTAAAAATGCTACTTTTCCTTATTAAAAAGTCTGAAAAATAACTCTAAAAATATTTAAGTTGCTTACCAAAAGAAATACAGGTGAAACTCAAAAAATTAGAATATCATGCAAAAGTTCATTTATTTCAGTAATGCAACTTAAAAGGTGAAACTAATATATGAGATAGATTCATTACATGCAAAGCAAGATAGTTCAAGCCGTGATTTGTCATAATTGTAATGATTATGGAGTGGCTTGACAAGAGGAACATGACATTTGAAGCCCATGTCCAGGATCCGCCTGTGTGTGGTGACTCTTGATGCACTAACTCCAGCCTCAGTCCACTCCTTGTGAAAGTCCCCAACACTTTTGAATGGCCGTTTCCTGACCATCCTCTCCAGGCTGCAGTCATCCCTGCTGCTTGTGCACCTTTTTCTTCCCCACTTTTCCCTTCCAAATAACTTTCTATTAATGTGCTTTGATACGGCACTTTGGGAACATCCAACTTCTTTTGCAATTACCTTTTGAGGCTTTCCCTCCTTATGGTGGGTGTCAATGATGGTTTTCTACACAATAGTCAGGTCAGCAGTCTTTCCCATGATTGTGATTCCTACTGAACCTGACTGAGAGACCATTTAAAGGTTCAGGAACCCTTTGCAAGTGTTATGGCTTAATTAGCTGATTAGAATGGGGCACTTTGGGCCTAGAATATTGCACCTTTTCACAATATTCTAATTTTCTGAGATTGTGGATTTGGGGTTTTCATGAGCTGTAAGCCATAATCATCTCAATTATGACAAATCATGGCTTGAACTATCTTGCTTTGCATGTAATGAGTCTATCTCATATATTAGTTTCACCTTTTAAATTGCATTACTGAAATAAATGAACTTTTGCATGATATTCTATTTTTTTGAGTTTCACCTGTACATTTTAAAACACTTAAGTCAAACATATAGTTATTAATACAACAGTCAAGTAACCAATGGTCAAGAAAAAAAGTAAGGTGTTATTTTAGTAGTTACAGAATTTCATGAGATGTAGACAAAAATCAGACATGTTATGATTATCAAAAGTTAAGAAATCCTGTCCCCTATTTTAACATATTTAATCATTGTTTCTCCCCACTACAAACTGAACAGCATATATTTCTTAAATATTAAATATAAACCCATGCCAATGAAAGTTCACATAACTGGAAGCCGGAAATCTGAGCCACTTACTTTGTAACCAAAGGATCTTCATTCTCACTGATCTTCAAAAGACTTAGATTATCAACCATGTTGGTGACTATAAATTTAATGAAATAAAACCAAGATGGAATAGTTAGCGTAATCCCTAATGACACAATCAAGGGGAACCACACAGTAGGAAGGTTTTCTTCATGGATAAATAGAATATCTGCAATAGTTTTTCCCAAATGATGCTTCCATACAGTACCAGAGATTTTGAACTTCAACAATTATAAATGTAGTGTGGCTTGAATGAGCAGGTAGCTTACGCAAAAGCAGTGGAATTATATTTGAAGTAAAACCCCAAATCTCCTCAATTGGTGATGACAGATAGATAGTAGCAGCTGTCTCTCACCATCTCCAGTGCCAAATGACAGCATCTCTTCCTTTCTCCTCCAAAACATCCATTTTCAACTGTCACTGGACATTCCAACTGCACTCCTCAACTGACAAACTAACAGAATTCCAAAGGTCAAATCTCAGTCAACAGTCCCCATCTTTTATTTCAAATTACCACACACATTTATATACGAACAAAATAGAAGAGGACAATAGATCTAGTGTAGTCTTATTGGAAGATTATGTGTTAAATATCTTGTCTCTCAATCTGCCATTTTAAGTTATTATCAACTATTTATCTCCACCAAATTCCCTCCTAAAGCAATTTAGAAGTACAAAATGTTCAGAGAAGATGCTTTACAGCAAACCAAAGGGATCAAAAATGTACATGAAAGAAGTGAAAACGAAGAACCAGCAGTGGAGAATAAGAAGAAGATGGCCTGTAAGTTATCCCTCCATTGCAAACAAGATTCAAATAGTTTAAAAAACGTAAGACAAGACCTGATTCTGGAATGGGATAAGTCCTTTACTTCAGTAAAATAAGGTTTATCAGGTATGTCAGACAGCATCAATAACACTTTTAAAGACTCATCAAATTAAGCATCAGACACTTTGGTGCAATGGTTAAGGCACCAATCTAGAAACTAGGAGATCATGCCTTAGTTTTTTGAAAGCCATCGGAGTGATTTTGAATCAGTCCCTCTCTCTCAGCCCAACCCACCTCACAGGGTTGTTGTGGGAAAAAGAGGAGGAAGGGTATTGTGTATATTCACCACTTGAGTTATTTATAATAGTGGGTTACAAATATTTGTTCATATGTCCAGTCAATCCAGTCAAAGATGGAAACCGATCAACGAGAGAAGCAACCTAGAACTAAGGAGAAATTTCCTGACAGTGGGACAAATTTCCTCCAGGGGTTGTGGATGCTCCAACACCGGAAATTGGTAAGAAGAGACTGGACAGTCACCTGTCTGAAATGGTCTAGGGTCTCCTGTGGGACTAGAAGACCTCCAAGGTCTTCTTCCAAGTCTGTTATTCTATTAGCTTACAGACTTGCAATGATTACTCTATGATTCCCAATTGGCTTATTAACTCTACACTGAGCAATATTTAAAGGGCAAAAATGCAAACTATGTGGCAAATTTATTCACAGTAAAAAATTGCAATAAAGATCTTTTTTCATTTTTAGTACTAAGCTGTGGATGTTTCAATGTTTCTTTTAATTAATCAAAAAAATCTTTTTTTTAAAAAAGCTTGTTTCTTAACAATTCCAAATGGAGCTGAGTTTTCAGCACCCCAAGACTGCAAGGATTTCTCTTGAAGAAAGCTTGTTGTACAATTCTGAGGGGACACTCTAGCTGCTCCTGTGGTGGTGTCCGTTGCTTTCCATCGTGCTACCTTTTTGTGAGGTTTTTGTGATTCTGTAGTCTGAATTACCTGATCTGCTCCATCAGGGCTGATTATAGCTTGTTACAGAATAACAGAATAATAGAGTTGGGAGGGACTTTGGAGGTCTTCTAGTCCAACCCCCTGCTTAAGCAGGAGAGCCTAGACCAGGGGTGGGCAAACTACGGCCCGCGGGCCATATCCGGCCCGTTGGTCTGTCCAATCCGCCTGCCCCTGAAAAAAATCGCTGGGCGTGGCGTATTGCCCTGTGCCGCGTGGCCCCCAAAGCTGCAAAACAGTGCGGAGCTCTCGGGGTAGGAAAGAAAAGAACTTTGCAAAGGCCTCGGCTGGGGAGTTCAAAATCACCTTCGAGTGCGACCTCTCTGAAGGTGAGTCCCCAGCCGATTCCCTTTTTTTCCGGGGCTTCAGGCTTAAACTTTGCAAAGGCAAAGTTTGCAGGCTGGAGCGTCTTCCCGCCGAGGAGCGGAAGGGTTCCGCCCGGTGGCGGGCGGGCTGCTTAAACTTTGCTCGGGCGGCACTTTAAAAGCCTGCTCCCAGCACCCGAGCAACTTCCCAGCAACTTTCGGCTTCCTTTTAACTCGCGGGCACTCACGCCTGGCCCCAAGCCGCGCGGCGGAGGGGAAGCCCAGCGGGCGGGCAGGCTGCTTGGAGGAGGCGACCGGCGGTGCTCCGGCAGCAGCAACAGGCAGTTCCGCCCGGGCTCTGCTCAGGTGTCCAGCTGGGGCTGTCAGGAGTTGCTACCGCCGGCGCAGCTCACGCGGCTCCAGTCCCACATTGCCTTGGGAAGGAAAGGGCAAAACCAGGAGCCGCTGAGCCTGAGCCTCCGGTGCCGCTGCTCCCGTTGCAAAGCACCGCTCTTCCTTTTTGCCTTTCCCTTCCCGAGGCAACGTGGGACTGGAGCTGCGCGGAGCCACGCCGGCGGTAGCAGCTCCTGGCTCAGGGGGCCTCCGAGGGGAGGGAAAGGAGGAGAAGAGGGGGGCAATTCCCAAAAAATCTTGTGCTGACCCGGCCCGTCTGTCAAATTTTAAAAGTCAATGTGGCCCCCGAGCCAAAAAGTTTGCCCACCCCTGCCCTAGATCATTTCAGACAAGTGGCTGTCCAGTCTCTTTGGAAAACTCCCAGTAATGGAACACCACAACTTTTGCAGGCAAGCTGCTCCAGTAATCAAATTGGTTCTTTTGGATCCAGAGACAAAGATACCAGCAAACAAAGGGATTCTAAGCTGTATTATTAGCTAAGTAAACAAGTTAAAAGGCATAACATAAAAGGTTTACATACAAGACAATTCTCTTATAAGCTGCCAGGAGCCCCTTAATAATGACAGCAGAGATATCCCAAGCTAGCCCATTTCTCCACAGTGTACAGAGCTAGGTTCTGTTGCAGAAAGTCCCAACGAAATAACAATCCCACAGTATTAGATATGCCCCAATGTGAACATTTAGGCAAGAAAGACCCTTGATTCCATTTGGACTGAAAGGTACCCTTTACTAAAAGCCGAGTGGTTCACAGTATATCAAAGCCAGAACTGAAGTTCGTGTGCCAAAGTTTCCCTTTCCCTTGAAGTGTCCTCATGGCCCAATTAAATCTGAATACATGGTTTTGGGAACAGCCTCTTCAACAGCGAGCTAGTTGGAGAGCCATTGCATTTCATTCCCAGGGCTTCACCTTGAGATGCTCTCGCTGGAAGGTACGGTGAGTAGTCAAGATTTCCTCCCTGCCAGGTCCCTTTCCCCATAGTCCATGGCAAGCTGGCATCTAACGAACGAGAAGCTCAAGTGTAGCATTTTTGATCAAAACCTGGCACCTTCATGGCTTCATGGTCCTTTTATGGTTAGGAGACCTGGCCTTGGATGGATGGCACCTGACTCTGGACAGGGATTGAAAGCCTGAGACTTTCACACCTGGAAAAGCTTTGAAGCCACGTAAATATTCCTTCCCTTCTCCTTTATCCAGTAAACAAAAGTAAAAACAAAACAAAAAAGAAATAAAAAAACAAGGTTAACTCAAAAAAAGAGCTATAAATCTCTAGACCTTTCTTAATATGAAGGGGAAATCTAATTTTGTTAAACTCGTCAAAATAACTATGGTCTTCCACATTGCCACCCCTGACATATTGTACATTCTTTTCATATTTTTCCCTGCTGGGGAAAAATATTAGGATTAATCCAATGGAAAGTTTTATATAAAAATATATTTTATTCTTCATACTGTTGCCAGCTTCCTTTAAAACATTAACAGAATCCACAGTGGAATAAGAATCAGCATCTCTACTAGATAACTGACAGTCAAGCTGAAACTAAGCTAATCAAGTAAAAATAGCAATCAGGGGAAATCTTGTACTCAAACTTCTTCAAACCTCCAAATAAGTTACCCAACCTAATCCACATATCAAAGGATAAGGTTTGTAAACAGAGCTAATTAAATTGGTCCCCCAGAGCAACAGTGTATTCACAAGCATAAACATCACACATCCATGTCCCACAGGTGTCACCCGGAATCACTTCCATATCCAGGACAATCCCACTGTACTCCATTTCTCTGCAGCTGCCCCCAAGGCAAACCCCTTTGCTTCGGGTAGTAAATATTTCTCCTTTCCTCACAGTTCTCTGGACTGCATTTTTATTTAAAATTGAAACCCCAAGGAGAGAGTAACAATGCTTCTCAATCCCAGCAACTTTCAGATGTGTGGATTTCAATTCCCAGAACCCCCTGACCAGCAGGCTGGAAAATTCTGGAGAATTGAGATCCACACATCTTAAAAGTTGTTGAGGTTGAAAAACATTGGTACAGAAAAATTATTTGTGACAGCTATCACAGACAATTTATCCAAGGAGAAATTCTTCGTACTATCTTGTCTGTATATCATTGGAGTTACCTTAAGGTAAGATGGGCAGCCTATAAATTTTGCAAATAAATAAAATTAGAAATTGCACAAAAATGCATCTGTAAAAAGAAAAGCTATTTTGCTTTCATTTTCAACACACTTAAGCCACCAAATGGCTGTGTCTATTTCACTAAATCAAGTGGAAATGGAAATGTTGAGAGGTATTATGGATATAAAGCAAATGGCCCTGGTTTCTGGTTTCACTGATATTCTAGGTTTGATTTACACGTATTTAATATTTATGCAGACTTTCAGTTTATAGTGGATAGAAAGAACTATTAAACCATGTTGTTCCCTTGTTTGTGTGTTATTAGGGATTATGCACACATGCATTGTTTAAATGATAGCTAAACTATTCTGTCTTGGTTTTGTTTCAGCAAACTTAGTCACCAATCTAAGTCTTTTGTGAATCAAAGGTAATGAAGATCCTTTCGTTAAAAGTTAAGTGGCTCAGATTTCTGGCTTCCAGTTATGTGAACTTTCATTGGCATGGATCTATGTTTAATATTTAAATAATATATATTGTTCAGTATGTAGAATATGTTAATGTGGACAGGATTTCTTAACTTTTGATAATCATAATATGTCTAATGAATTTGTCTACATCCCATGAAGTTCTGTAACTGCTAACAAAACACCTTGCTTTTTCTTGATCATTGGCTAGTTGTCTGGTATTTTAATAACAATATGTTTTATTAAGCTTTAGGCTTTATCATAAGCAACTTAAATATTTTTAGAATTTGCTATTTTTCAGATTTTTGAATTTTTTACTCGTAAACCATTTAGAGTCATTCAGATAGTGAGATGGATAGTGTATACATTTCATAAATGGGAAGGAAATTTATTCTCAATGTAATAAATGATGAACCTCTTAAGTTACTCATATATTAATGTGCAATGGTCTGTATGATAATATAAGTTCTGCTATTTTGTTTTAATTTCAGGAACCCTAACTTCATCTGCACAACCAGTAAACCATTTGATGGGCAATTAGCAAATGAAAATGAATCTATGGTTTCTAAACAGCCTTGATTAATGGAGCCCAATTAGATAGTTATTAATATTTGGTATCTTCATGTGGGTTTTGTGTATTTCTGCATCAGCCACCAAACATTGGATAATATGGCATGTAGAAAGTCAGGACAGCATGAATCCTGGTGTGGCATGGATCGGAATATGGACAGTCTTATTATCTGCACAGAACTCATCCAGAAAACAGATACATCCACTGTGAGGAATTCACTGAAGACATGATGCTGCTGCCTAAAGAAATATTTTGGGCTCAAGATCTGATGACCTTGAGTTTCACTGTAGGAGCTGTGGCCATAACCATCATGAGCTTTGCCTTAGAGGTTGTTGTCAAAGCCATCAGACAAAGCAAAAAAAATGTTCATCTCGTTTAATGTTCACCTTCTGAATTTCGTAGCAGGAATCATGGTCCTAATTCTAATTTTGTGGAACATGAATTCCATCTTGGATAATAGAGATATTCAGTTTCCTAGTCTTTCCAAATGCCTACTTTTCCAGTGCACTCATCCAGAAACCAGATCCCACCAGTGTGGGGGATTTGTAGAACACAGGATGTTGCTCCCGCCCATTTTTTTGGCTGAAGATCTAATGACCTTGGGAAGTCCCTTTGGGACCCATGGCGATTTGCTTTATGGCCTTCACTTTATGTACGTCTGACAAAGATAATGACGGAAAAAAGCTTTGCTCACCCTTTTTAACCTTGGAGGTCTTGTGAGCGTTTTATCAGGACTCCTAGTCCTTGTTCCAGTTTCCTGGAACTTGTATACCATCTTAATGAAGACAGTGTTTAGGTTTCCTTGGACTTTCCCCATCCCTGCATATCCCAAGGAGCAAGAGGTTGGAGCTGCCATTTAATTTGGCTTTGTGGTTGTAATGTTCTTCCTGGTGGGTGCTGTTCTGATTATTTCAAATAAAGAAGACATTTGGCAAATGCAGAGAAAAAAATGTTTCACCCCCAGTAGATGAACCCATGACAGCAATTGAGATTGGTATGCATTCTGGTCCTTTGGTGACCACCTACCTCCAGGAAAAAAATGGTCCTGAGCCCAGCCCAGATGACTTAACATCTGTAGACTATTAAGACATTAGATTATGAAGGTATTATCTTTCAGCCCATCTATCCCTTGTACTTGGCAAATCGTAGAATTTCCAGAATTAGCTGGGGCATCCCATCCCCTCTCTCAATAGACACACTGCTGTTCCCTCCATTACGTAGGACAGCCTCTTTTTTTCAGAGTTTTTTCTCTGAAATCAGGGTCAGCCTGGAGTAATGGAGCCCAGTTAGGTGCTTATTTATGTGATACATTGGGAAGGGTTTTGTGTAGTATTTTAACAGCTGTTGGAACGTTGGAGAATATGACAGGTAGAAAGTCAGGATAGCATGAAACCTGCTGTAGTTTAATTGGAATCTGGAGAGTTATTTGCACAGGATTCGCCCAGAAAACAGATGTGTCCACTATGAGGAATTCACTGAAAACCTGGGGTTGCTGCCCAAAGAAATATTTTTGGCTCAAGATCTAATGACCTTGAGGACTCCTCCCCTAGATGGTTGCTGAAGGGTAAGAGATTTTTCTCTCTTACCCATGATCTATCGACTGTGTTTGCTGCCAGAGCTGGTTCTTTGGCAGCCCTGCCCTCTGGATTTGAATGGGGGCACATAGGAATGACCCAAGATGACTTTTGGACAGCTGTGGACCCAATTGTGAAGAGGGAACTCCCTATAGGACTCTTTTCTCCATTTCATGAATGCATGCAGATACTGCCCAAAGAAATTTTTGTGGCACTTTTATTTTTTTACCTACAAGATCAATCAGTCAATATTATTTGTTTGGTCCATGACCATCCAAATGTAATACAAAATGGTGCAATCTAGATAAATCAGATAAAATATTGACAACTAACAAACAAATCACGGAAAATAACATTCACTTCCAGAGGGAATGAGCCCCAGAACCATGGGGTTCAATTCAGCTCACCTACCTATCTCACCCCAAATACTCCAAACGAAAGAAAAATGGTTTTGACAACTATTATTTATTTGGTCAAAAACCACCAAGTAATTAAAAAAAAGGCTTCTTGGGGCATTTTGATTCAGTTCAAATGTAGTATCTGTTCTTATCAGTTTCAAAAATAGTACTGAACAATGTTTTACACCACTGTATTGTTTAAGTAGATTTTCTATTAAATTTTATATAAAATATTGTATATTGCATGGTGGATGCTAGCTTTTATACAGTTATTTTCAGCATTCCCTATTTGATTATTCTTTATGTTTATTTACTGTATTGTGTTATGGTTTTACTTTTCATTGTACAATTACAAAATAATTTGTTTCCTATTGTAAGTAAATACTCTATGGGATGGCATGCTCCATACCCCTCTGTCTGTCTTGCACTGCATCCTGCATTGAATACTCACAACATAAACTCTCGTGGATAGAGAGCTGAAAGAGGCAGTGCAAGACAGAGTATAGGAGAGTATGGAGAGGGCTGACCCATAGGGTGGCTGAGAGTCAGACACATCCAAACGATGGAGAGAGAATTCTGATGTTGTTCCTGGGACCTGCTGGCGCCACTGTCGATCATGCAAAAACTCCCCCCAAACAACAACAACCCCACCGTTTTTATCAAAACCTGGCACCCTGGCTTCATGGCCCTGCTAGGCCAGGAGACTGCAAGACTTGGCCTTAATGGATGGCACCTGACCCTGGACAGGAATTGAAAGTCTGAGACTTTCACACCTGGAAAAGCTTTGACGCTACATAAATATTCCTTCCCTCCTCCTTTATTCAGTTAAAAAAAAGTAAAAAAACAACAAGCAGGTTTGCTCAAAAAATGAGCTATAAATCTCTAGACCTTTTCTTAATATGAAGAGGAACTCAAAATATGTCACTAAACTCCTCGAAATAACAATGATCTTCCGCGTTGCCCCTACATTCCACCCCTGACATATTTTAATTTCCTTTCATATTTTTGCTTTGCATGAATTTTACATTTCTGAGTAATATACCTATATACAGTCACTTAACTTTAAGATACAAAATACACATCATTGGCATGCTATGCCCAAATTTAAAATATTGGCCATCATTGGGCTCCATCCTGATAACCCTTGACTGAATTCCTCCAGCAACTTCTGGGTATCTGATGGTACTGCATAGTTTTCGTAAACTGTGGATGCAGCATGGAGACACAGCATTCCTGCTTTCTGTCACATCTTCCTTGTTAGCAGGAGGAGAATATTCTGGCCCCATTTGCTCCCACTAGGACATCAGCGGCGGTGTCCAAGAACTCGTGTCCACATACTGGTAAAAGAGAACAAATCCAACCATTATCATGATCGTTCATTGAGGTAAACTCATGCTAGAACTCTCTGTGACCTCCATGATATACACAAGCTACTGCAACCTCAGATCCATGGCAGGTTCAGAAAAAATGCTCATTTAGGGGATAGTTAAAAACAATCACAGGTTTACTCCAAGCACTTCTGTCCTAGTTTACCATCTGTTTTTTTTGTACCAGATTTTCTTTTTCTGTGGACATCAATTTACCCTGAGACTTTAAGGAATTATCTTTTGGCTCATCTGTCCCTTTTACTGGGGGAAATCATAGCTTTTTCAGAATTACCTGGGCCCTCCGATCCCCTCTCTCCATAGACACACTGCTGTTCCCTCCATTAGGTAAGACAGCCTGAAGTTTCTTCTCTGAAATTGGGGTCTTGGACCATCCTTAAGACCTGGACCTCCTTTACAGCCAAACTAGACTCGGGGGCCCTCCTGTTATGGGGCAGCTCTGCCACAGATCTGCAGCTCCAGAGCTCCAGCCCAGCAGCTTTTCCAGCGTCCTTGAAGGCATTTAATTGAACATGAAAGTCGGAGTTCAGGTGACGTTCAAATCCACGGCAAAAGGAAGGCAAAGGTAACTTCATGTTTTCCAGGGGGACCACAGGAAGGAATGTGATGGGTCCCTAAACCACCACTTGTTTAATTCTTAATAGAGGTAAATCTAGCACGATTTTCTGTTATCTTTCCATTCCTCCAAAGTAGGGGCTTGTGTTAACCCCAACCTCTTTTGTTTTGGAATTGCTGATCCGCCTCTTTATTAGGTGGCTGTTTAACAAGTAAAGCATTTTATTAAAAAATCAGGTAGACCATGCTAGTCGATGGAAGTTCTATCAGACATCGTTCTAAATATATATTGCTTACCCTTTTCTTCATCATGTGCCATTTTGAGGGGCTAATGTAAACTCCTTGTAAAGTTTAACAGCCAAAACACGTAATGGCACCACCCTTTCTTTCTGAACCCCTTACAATCGCTGTCATCAACGAGAGTTTCCTCTCTCAGCGAACAGGTCAGTCAACAAACGGGTCCATTTGCAACCAGCCTATGAGTCTGTAAGGAGTCAGATCAATCACGCAATCAACCAATGACAGCGTCAGCCACCAGCCGATTCAAGGGACCCTCGTATGAGGTGACCAGCCAGTCACATGAGCAACTGACCAATAAGACTGATAAAAGCAGAAGAGACCTGAAACAAGACACTTCAATTGAAGTTCTGCTGAAGATGTTAGGTGGTGACAAAATGTTCGGAAACTAAACAAAGCTTGGAGAACAAACCATCCCCAGCATTTCCTCTCGAGATACTTTCAGCTTTCCTCCTGGTGGATTGGGACCTTTTCTCCTTATTCCACTTTTACTCCCGTTCCCTCTTATCGCCACCATAAAGAGAGAAATTTACTAGATAAATAAAGTAAAGGCTGGATTCTTGATGCAGGACAGCAGATGAGATTACTGGTAAAAACCCGAATGCAGAGGGTTCTTGGGAGCTGCACAACAGATAAGCTATAGCAACAAGCAAACAATTGCTTGCTTCTAGGAGATTTTATAGGTCTCCTCAAGATGAGGAATCACCTTTTCCTAACAAGAACAGTTCTAGGAAAAGGCATTTAGAATAACACTTAAAATGTAGATGTTATTCCAATGAAGGGCTTCAAGTCTGGCCCAGTTATTACAATCCTTTTTTTTCACCTGAATAGGAAGCAAGCCTCTCCCCACCCCTCCAAGTTTAGCAGACCAAAATAATTTCTTTAGGGCTCCTGTTCTACTATTTCCAGGGAATTCAGGCTCCCAGAATCATCAGAGTCTCTGAAATCTTGCAGAATTTCCATGCACAGGGAGGCACTCAATTCCCATGTCCACATTATTATTATTTTGCATGTTTCTGGGTCCCCCCCACCAATAAATGGCTAATTCAAATGAACAGACCAAGTACTATACAACCTCTGATTCCCCTGGTGGACTCTGACCCCCTCCTCCCACAACTTTTGCAAAACTGTGTTATTTGGCTTGTCATTTTTTTCTTTGGGTGTTAACAAGTCCTGCCATGTTTGCAAACAATTTACTTTCATATGTTCTCAGTAACTTATTTCACTCGGAGAACCTGTCAGAAGTAGAAGCAACGTTGTTTACTCCCACTTTCTTTCAAAAATAGTTGGCTGGGCATTTCCCCCTAGTCTTTTTTCTTTTTCTTTTTCCTTTTCTTTTTTTGAGGCCGCCTTGACTTTTAGTATCGTAGGCAACTTTTGGGGAAATGCCTTGCCAGTATCAACTTCCTTGGGCTGAGAGATAGTCAAAGTCACCCAATTGAATCCCACAAAAATAAAATAAAAGGCAAAACTGGAACTCATAATTTTTAGCCTGGTACCAACTGGTTGTCTGTAAATATTGGTCAGCCCTTCCTTTTCTTGGCTTGGCTTTAAAAGAAAGAAAGGAAAAAAAGAACAGACATTTGACAACAGACTGCTACTCCTTTTGCAATGGCAAGGAGTTCCAAATGCACACACTGAATTAGATCTTAAAGCCTCACAACGTGTTTGTCAAACTTCATCCCTTTTGTCTGAAGTACTCTCCAAATGCATTACTAAAAGCTAGAATAATCAACCAATGTTTTTTTTATACTGTATAAAATTCCCAAGCACCACCTGATCCACACTAGGAAATTAAAAGCACCTTTCTAATTCCTAGATGTTCCTAACTGGCCAAGTCAACCCATAACTGAACTCCAGGGTAACATGGATAATAGGGTCTAACCTGGGTCAGTCATGGATAGCCAACCTAGGGTGTCTCCAGAAGAATCAGCTGGTCAGCCACTTCTTCAGTTGGCTGCTCTTTCTTTCTCTGAATAGCTTCTAACTGCGCCAAAATATTATAAAGATCAGTGGAAAAAACTCATCAACCGTCTTCTGCCCCTTCTTGTCTCCCACTCCCCAAAACTGCAGGCGTTTAAGTATTGCATTGGTTTGGAAAGATGGGGACTGTTGACTGAGATGTGTCCTTTGGAATTCTGTTGGTTTGTCAGTTGAGAAGTGGGAGTTGGAATGTCCAGTGACAGTTGAAAACGGATGTTTTGGGGGAGAAAGGAAGAGATGCTGTCATTTGTCACTGGAGACGGTGAGAGACAGCTGCTACTAGATCTGTAGTCACCAGTTGAGGAGATTTGGGGTTTTACTTCAAATATAATTCCACTGCTTTTGCATAAGCTACCTGTTACACTGATACCAGTTCATTCAAGCCACACTACACTTAAAATTGAAAATCAAAATAAAATCATTTATTTAGTGTATGGCCAAGAATACACGGATATCAGCAGTAAAACGTTATAAAAGATTATGTTACACATATGATGGAAATGTGTAGTCAGTTTTGTAAGGTATGAGGAATTCAAAAGAATTAAGTTATACAACTATCGCAGGTATTCTATTTATCCAAGAAGAAGTTCTTGGCCTTTCTGCAATGTCATATCTTGTGTATTATTAGGTATTGCATACACATGCATTATGTTAATGAAAACAAACTATTCTTATCTGGATTTTTAGGCTGTATTATTAGTATATTAAATGCAAAGGATATCAGCATTTTTAAAATGGAAGTTCAAGCCTCTTCTCTATCTATAAGAGAACATGTTTTTCTTTCAACTAAAGTCATTTCTTTAGGCATGCAAGAACCAGCCTTTTCAGCAACTACACAACACAAAGTGTGTTATTCTGAAAGTCCTGAACATACTTGCAACTATCACAAAAGATACTAACTTAGCTGGGGAAAACTGGTGTAACCCAAACATTTGTCATCTGAGAAGTTTTATCTAGAATCAATGTTTTTTTTTCTATTGTTCAAACTTCACATGCAATAAGTGCATTTTATTGCTTGATCCAGAAGTGCTATTCAGCCGGTCCGCACCTACTTGGGCGAATCGGTAGCAAGAATTTGGCGTGGGTCGCCGAACCGGTAGCAACATCTAGCTGGCCACGCCCCCAACCCGGTCGCCCAGTTTCTGCTCACTTGCTTGCCCCGCCCACCCAATGCTCGCTGCCCCAGTTTAAAGGAGGACTGCTTCCCCGCCCTAGCCATGCGTTTTCAAGCAGCCAGTTGAAAACACATGACTGTGGGCAGAGCAGCAGTCCATTAACCTGCAAAACTGTTCCAAGGCTGGATTCTTCATGGACACTAGAAGTATCGCTTCCCCTTGTGAGTAAAGTGCCTGGAGTGAGAGGGAAGGAATGCTGGTGGGGGGGCAAAATCCAGCCATGGGGAAGTTTGCAGGAGCTTCAAGTGCAAGTCCGTTTACCTGCAGAACTTCTCTAATGCTGGATTCACTTCCCCTTGTGAGTAAGGTGCCTGGAGTGTGAGGGAATGAAGGCTGACAGGAGTGTGTGTGTGAGAGAGAGAGAGAGAGGGGGGGAAAGAAAGAAAGAAAGAAAGAAAGAAAGAAAGAAAGAAAGAAAGAAAGAAAGAAAGAAAGAAAGAAAGAAAGAAAGAAAGAAAGAAAGAAAGAGAAAGAAAGAAAAAAAGAAAGAAAGAAAGAGAGAGAGAGAGAGAGAGAGAGAGGAAGGGAGAGAAAGAAAGAGGAAGAAAGAAAAAGAAAAAAGAAAGAAAAAGAAATAGGGAGAGAGAGAGAGAGAGAGAGAGAGACAAAGAAAGAAAGAAAAAGAAATAGGAAGGGAGAGAGAGAGACAGAGAAAACTCTGTGCTATTATTTTTAATTGTTCCATTATTTATCATGTGTCAATATTTTACACTGCCCCTACACCTAAAGTGATTCTACTGCCTTTCTTTTGCCCAGGGTTACCACATATTTTTCAGGGTTGATATGCATTCAATGTCTATAGTCCAGAGCATAAATACATGTGTGTTTAACAGATTTGAAAGGGAGTTTGGAGGTCTTCTAGTCCAAGCCCCTGCTCAGGCAGGAAAACTGAGGATGCCAAACTCTGAGTAGAGGTCCTGGGAAAGGTGTCAGAATAACACTTAGAAGGTTCTCCTGACAAGAATAGCAAGAATGTTCAAGAATAAATCCGAAAAATGTTGGAAATGTCATCAGACACCTGGCTCATATTACCATATGTGGTGGACTTGTGCGGATGCTAAAAAATACTGGACTAAAATCCACATGTGGTTGGAAAAAATGACAAAAAAACATATAGATTTGAAACCAGAGATATTTTTATTGGGAATTTTACCTGAAATATATAGTAAAGACTTGAAATACCTGATTGTAAATGTGTTGACAGCGGCTAGGATTGTATTTGCTAAAAGCTGGAAAAATGAGAAAATACTATCGCAGGAGGAAATCATTAAGAAAATATTGGAATGTGCTGAAATGAGTAGATTGACATTTGAAATTAGAGACCAAGAGGATAAACAATTTTATAAAATTTGGGATCTTTTCTATCAATGGTTAGATAATAAAATACAGTAATGAAATATGTAGACTTTTAGAAAAGAATAAATATATAAAGATGTACTTCTTTCTTATTATATCTACAAAATGATTTTAGGATAGATTTGGGGTGATAATATGAACTGTTATAAAATAAACTAAGTAAATTATGATTATCTTGTAAAACATGAATGAATTATAGTCAAATGATTGATTAATAATGATACCAAGGTACTTAATTTTTGATTGAAAATATGAGATTATATGCAATGCAATTGTAATTGAAGACTACAAAATGGAAGCACAAAACAATTTGTAAACCAACCGGCACACTGTATGTACACATATGGAAGATAGCTTGATGTTTTTATGTTTTGTTTGTTTATGTTCGTTTTTAAAAACTAATAAAAATTTATTAAAAAAACAGAATAACACTTAGAAGGGACTTTTGGGGGAACCCTATACCATTTCAGAGAAATGGCTGTCCAGTCTTTTAAAAATTTCCACTGATTGAGCACCCAGAACTTCTGGGGACAAGCAGGTCCACTGGTTAATTGTTTTCACTGTCAGAAAGTTTCTCCATAGTTTTAGGTTGCTTCTCTCTTTGTTCAGTTTCCATCTATTGCTTCTTGTTTGCCTCCTCGTGCTTTGGAAAATACATTCCCCCCAATTTCTTTGTGGCAGCCCCTTAAAAGCCTGTTGCCTATTTCACACTCTTGAGTAAAGCATGTGAGCCATTTCCTCCTTTCAGTGGTCCATGAAAGTACATCTATAGTATGCGGTTAATAAACTCAAAAAAGGTGAACAACATTTTTACAGAACTATAGATAAGTTGAGGCTGGGTGACAAGGAATGGCTGGGAGGGGCGGGGCCAGGTGAGGCACCCCTTGATGTGAGTGACATTGAGTTGGCCACACCCACCAGTCACATGACCACCAAGCCATGCCCACCCAGTCACATGACCACTAAGCCACACCCACCCAGTCACATGACCAACAAGCCACACCCACCAAATAAGCCACACCCACAGAACTGGTAGTAAAAAAATTTGAATTCCACCACTGGTTTGATCATTTACTTACTGATGTACAACAGATACTGAATGTATCATTTGTTGCTGTAACCCATAAAAAGACTTGGCACACCCCCTACACCTTAATAAATGCTTTTTGTACTTTGCCAGAATTACTTAGCGATTCACCTCATCAGCTCCACACACCCTTGAGATGCCTGAGTTTTGAAGCAATAATTCTATTTTGTTCTTGTTTCAGCAAACTTAGTCACCGACATGATTGATAATCTAAGTTTTTTGCAAATCAGAGGTGTTGCAGATCCTTTGCCCACAAAGTAGGTGGCTCAGATTTCTGGCTTCCAGTTATGTGAACTTTTATTGGTATTCTAAGTTGGACTTATGTTTAATATTTAAATAATATATACTGTTCAGTTTGTGTAGCATGTAGAA